>NC_053392.1:192968046-193099813 GCF_905171765.1 Bufo bufo
ATTAGGAAACAAAAAATGGATCTTCCCGTATCAAAACATTTCACTGAGGCTAAACACTCTGAAAGGGATTTGCGGTTTAGAATTTTGGAACAGATACCTCTTCTGAGACGAGGTGGTGACAGGACCAAATTATTGAAGAGAAGAGAACTCTTTTGGATTTATACTCTAGGGACTCTGAAGCCACAGGGTCTAAATGTAGAATTCAGGGTCATTTAGTCACCAGTTATGTATGTGCTCTTTACTTGTATCCTTTGTAGGGAAAACAACATGTGCTATATGTCTATCTGTGTTCCCCCCTTTTTTTGTAGGACAACAATTTTTACTCTATTGTCAGGAATGGTCACGTTTGGTGAAGACTGGAGGAACTATGCAGGCAATCCATTAATATATGTTATAAAATAATCAACTTTGGTTGGGATACCAATCTATTGGAATTTATGAATAGTGACAATCCCTGTCTGTGACTCGGTGCCTCTGTAGCCCCCAATGGGACCTGAGTGACACTGACTCCTGACGGGTTGGTTTGTCCAATAGTTATATACTATATTATATCATGTATGCTCTGATGCAGTCTACCCGTGACTCCCCCCGCTTAGGAAGGGAATCGGGATTACATCACTGTGATACCCTGATACCCATCCCTAGTGCAGTGGGATTTTGAGATGGAGCGGACATGCTGATAGGTCTGGACAGTGAGGTGTATACGGTCTGACACTCCGTGATGCCCCCCTGACACTGACATTCTGGTACGGAGACTGGTGGTTACCCGCCGATCTCCCGTTTGCGGATCAGCTTTTGTCTGAAGAAAACTGCGGAGCTTTGGACACTTTGAGTGTGTCTTTGCAATTCTGTATAGGGAACTTGCCGGCCTGTATGGGCATGAGCATGCGCCCTGCTAGAAAGATAGATAACGGCCATCTTTATTGTGGTTCCAATATTCTCCTATATCACTACGTGTCTCGCGAGAGTACTTGGAGCGGCACATGCGCAGACCGCCCTTCCGGACGCCAGCAGACTCCACTATGTCACCATGACTCAACGTGACTCATTTAAAGTTTTTTTAAGGTTTTAATCAACTTGTGATTGTTATGCACTGTGTACACTTTATACGTTGATTGGTAATGTTTATTGATTTTTCCACTGTACTGATCACGTTATGCACTTTATATGACGATGTTCACAATCAATTTAGATATAATCATGATTGTAGATGAATTGTATTTTTAATATTGCTATATTCTTGATGCACTTGCACTTTATTACTTAATCATGGATATGTGATTATGAAATAGTTTGCACTATTTATGTATGTCACAATGCACATGTTATTCAGCTAGACAAAGGCTCCAATGAGAGAGCTGAAACGTTGCTGCTAGATGGGTGAATAAACCATCCACTTTTTTTCACTAATTTGGAGTGCTGTCTTTTTTTCTTATATATACACACATATATATATATATATATATATATATATATATATAGATGGATATATATACACTCACCTAAAGAATTATTAGGAACACCATACTAATACGGTGTTGGACCCCCTTTTGCCTTCAGAACTGCCTTAATTTTACGTGGCATTGATTTAACAAGGTGCTGATAGCATTCTTTAGAAATGTTGGCCCATATTGATAGGATAGCATCTTGCAGTTGATGGAGATTTGAGGGATGCACATCCAGGGCACGAAGCTCCCGTTCCACCACATCCCAAAGATGCTCTATTGGGTTGAGATCTGGTGACTGTGGGGGCCATTTTAGAACAGTGAACTCATTGTCATGTTCAAGAAACCAATTTGAAATGATTTGAGCTTTGTGACATGGTGCATTATCCTGCTGGAAGTAGCCATCAGAAGATGGATACATGTTCTCATTCTGTTTACACCAAATTCGGACTCTACCATTTGAATGTCTCAACAGAAATCAAGACTCATCAGACCAGGCAACATTTTTCCAGTCTTCAACAGTCCAATTTTGGTGAGCTCGTACAAATTGTAGCCTCTTTTTCCTATTTATAGTGGAGATGAGTGGTACCCGGTGGGGTCTTCTGCTGTTGTAGCCCATCCGCCTCAAGGTTGTGCATGTTGGGGCGTCACAAATGCTTTGCTGCATACCTCGGTTGTAACGAGTGGTTATTTCAGTCAACATTGCTCTTCTATCAGGTTGAATCAGTCGGCCCATTCTCCTCTGACCTCTAGCATCCACAAGGCATTTTTGCCCACAGGACTGCCGCATACTGGATGTTTTTCCCTTTTCACACCATTCTTTGTAAACCCTAGAAATGGTTGTGCGTGAAAATCCCAGTAACTGAGCAGATTGTGAAATACTCAGACCGTCCCGTCTGGCACCAACAACCATGCCACGCTCAAAATTGCTTAAATCACCTTTCTTTCCCATTCTGACATTCAGTTTGGAGTTCAGGAGATTGTCTTGACCAGGACCACACCCCTAAATGCATTGAAGCAACTGCCATGTGATTGGTTGACTAGATAATTGCATTAATGAGAAATAGAACAGGTGTTCCTAATAATTCTTTAGGTGAGTGTATATACAGATGCAGCAGAGGTAACACACACTAAACTCAAATTTCTTAACTCATCGCGTTATCTTGAAACAAAAACCATTGAAAAGCAATTGCTTAACACATTTAGTTGCATTTAGTTTAGATAACATGTCTCATAAAGCATGTGTATTAACTCTGCGACATCCGTATATATACAGTACAGACCAAAAGTTTGGACACACCTTCTCACTCAAAGAGTTTTCTTTATTTTCATGACTAAGAAGGCATCAAAACTATGAATTAACAAATGTGGAATTATATACATAACAAACAAGTGTGAAACAACTGAAAATATGTCATATTCTATGTTCTTCAAAGTAGCCACCTTTTGCTTTGATTACTGCTTTGCACACTCTTGGCATTCTCTTGATGAGCTTCAAGAGGTAGTCCCCTAAAATGATCTTCCAACAGTATTGAAGGAGTTCCCAGAGATGCTTAGCACTTGTTGGCCCTTTTGCCTTTACTCTGCGGTCCAGCTCACCCCAAACCATCTCGATTGGGTTCAGGTCCGGTGACTGTGGAGGTCAGGTCATCTGGCGCAGCACCCCATCACTCTCCTTCATGGTCAAAAAGCCCTTACTTTCAAAGTTTTCCCAATTTTTCGGCTGACTGACTGACCTTCATTTCTTAAAGTAATGATGGCCACTCGTTTTTCTTTACTTAGCTGCTTTTTTCTTGCCATTAGACTGTTAGAATTTTTATTTTCAGTAGGACTATCAGCTGTGTATCCACCTGACTTCTCCTCAACGCAACTGATGGTCCCAACCCCATTTATAAGGCAATAAATCCCACTTAAGCCTGACAGGGCACACCTGTGAAGTGAAAACCATTTCAGGGGACCACCTCTTGAAGCTCATCAAGAGAATGCCAAGAGTGTGCAAAACAGTAATCAAAGCAAAAGGTGGCTACTTTGAAGAACCTAGAATATGACATATTTTCAGTTGATTCACACTTGTTTGTTATGTATATAATTCCACATGTGTTAATTTATAGTTTTGATGCCTTCAGTGTGAATCTACAATTTTCATAGTCATGAAAATAAAGAAAACTCTTTGAATGAGAAGGTGTGTCCAAACTTTTGGTCTGTACTGTATATATATATATATATATATATATATTATATTTGGATTTTTTATTTAACACAAACAGGCAACCTTTTTAATTAAAAAAAAGAAAAAGACAGGAAAACACTAAATTCAATGCAGCAAGTTGAATATCTGCAGTTTTGTACCGTATTTTTTTATTCCAAAGAAGGAAAACAAGTTTAGGGCAATTGTTAATGCATTTACATGGCGTCTAACAGAGTTAACATATGCCTGCAGTTTCAGTTCTGACTTTTGATATAATCAAATAGATTGATGACTGTATTAAAAGAATGGACAGTTTGTACTGTGCTAGGTTCCCTGGAAGAAAGGCATTAAATTATCAAGTTTTGCTTCCTGCTGAACAAATGACTTCAGTCATCAGCATAGGGTCACTTACAGTTAATACATACCCAGAAGTAGACAAGGGTCAAGATATTCTTTAAATGTAATCAATTAGCATACTTTTCATATATCATGTATTGGTTTAGTGCTAAAATCCTTACAGTAAGTAGACTATAAAATGAGAATTCTGCCATAATTAGCAGTGTGCTTTCCCCATATGTCACTACAGTTATCTGACTCTTACTGAAATTTATAATTGTCTAAAACAATAATAAAGAATTAACACATTATTAAAGACTAATAAGATACATCTACATGCTTTCCATTACAATATTAATTTGCCATTTTGTCAATGGACCTTAGGTTACAGTGAGGAACAGAAGTATTTGAACACCCTGCGATTTTGGAAATTCTCCCACTTAGAAATCATGGAGGAGTCTGATATTCACATTATAGGTGCATTCCCACTCTGAGAGACAGAATGTTAAAAAAAAAAAATCAGGAAATCACATTGTATGATTTTAAAGAATTTATTTGTCTTGCTATCACGGTCGGCGTGGCTATCACATACGTGACACAGAGGGAGGGAACGAGGAAGGCCCTGCCCAAGTGAGAGGGAAGATGGTGACCCCTGACTCACCTGGCGGCTGGCACCTGGCTGCCCTGACGTCCCTAGACGGGTTCCTCACCCGTACGCCGACCACGTGCCTAAAGCCCTGGCTTTCCCTGAGCTGAGCCCTAGGTAGTGAACAGGGCGATGGGAACACTAGTCCGCACCACTAACTCTAAGGGAAAACACCAAGGGGAGGACAGACAACACAGACTCAACATATATTCCCAGGTGGGCGACAACAGGAGACAACAATAAGCCAAACGGGATCCGGAGGGTAGCACACAGGAACAACAACCAGGATTAACCACTCCAGTGGGTCAGTATAGATGTCCAGGCAGGAAGCTCTATAACTGGCAACTAGAGAAGTGTGAGGGGAGAATATAAGGAGGTAGGGAGTGGCAGACACGAAACAGCTGAGGAGGAGAAGCTACGGATCCCTGAGAGAGACAAAAAGGATAGCAAGGCAAACACAGAAAACAATAACTAAGAAACACCATGATCTTTAGATATAGAGCGCGCAGCCACCCGCTGCGACTTCCTGACCCTGGGTATAACGGAGTCAGACGTGGCTCTTGATACCCTCGTGACAGTACCCCCCCTTTCACGAGGGGCCTCCGGACACTCAGGACCAGGTCTCTCCGGATGAGAGGCATGGAAAGTCTGAATTAACCTGTTGGCGTTTACCTCTGACGCTGGAACCCACATTCTTTCCTCGGGACCGTAACCCCTCCAATGCACAAGATACTGAAGAGAGCGGCGGACCCGACGAGAATCAACAATTCTGGCTATTTGAAACTCCAGATTACCATCCACAATAACAGGAGGAGGTGGCAGCGGCGATGGTTCTAGAGGTGGAACATACTTCTTGAGTAACGATTTATGGAAGACGTTATGGATCTTAAAAGTCTGAGGTAGCTCCAGGCGAAAAGCCACAGGGTTAATGACGGCTACTATTTTATAGGGACCAATGAACCTAGGACCCAGTTTCCAAGAAGGAACCTTCAACTTAATATTCCTAGTAGACAACCACACATAGTCATTCACTCCTAGGTCCGGACCTGGCGACCGTTTCTTATCGGCCATGCATTTATATTTACCACTCATCTTTTTCAAGTTAACTTGCACCTTCTGCCATACCGATGAAAGAGATGAAGAAAACCTTTCCTCTTCGGGAACCCCAGAAGACCCCCCCTCTTTGAAAGTACAAAATTGGGGATGAAAACCGTATGCACCAAGGAATGGTGACTTGCCAGTGGACTCCTGATAATGATTATTTATGGCAAACTCAGCTAACGGTAAGTATGATGACCACAACTCTTGGTTTTCAGACACAAAACACCTTAAATATGTTTCTAGATTTTGGTTGGTACGCTCAGTCTGTCCATTCGACTGAGGATGGAAAGCTGAGGAAAAGGACAAGTGAACCCCCAAACGGGAACAAAAAGATTTCCAAAACTTAGAAATAAACTGGGTTCCCCGATCCGAAACCACATCGGAAGGGACCCCGTGAAGCTTCACGATTTCACTGATAAACACCTGAGCGAGAGTTTTAGCATTAGGAAGTGCGGGTAGCGCAATAAAGTGTACCATTTTGCTAAACCTGTCTACTACTACCAAGATAACTGTTTTACCCGCCGACAACGGTAAGTCAGTGATGAAATCCATAGACAGATGTGTCCATGGCCTATTGGGAATGAAAAGTGGCAATAAAGACCCTGCTGGACGTGTATGAGAGACTTTCGCGCGTGCACAAGTAGAACAAGTAGACATGAAATCCATTACATCCTGACGCAACCTTGGCCACCAAAAGCGACGAGATAAAAGCTCCAAGGTTGCTTTACTACCCGGGTGTCCAGCAAGTGCCGAATTATGATGTTCTTTTAATAATTCAAGACGCAGGTTTAACGGTACAAACAATTTCTCTGAGGGGCAAGAGGCCGGGGCGTCCCCCTGAGCCTCTAACACCTTTCCCTCTAGAACAGAGTGTACAGCAGAGACAACCACTCCTCTTTGTAAAATAGGTACCGGATCACAAACATTACCCCCTCCAGGGAAACTACGAGATAATGCGTCTGCCTTGGTATTTTTTGCCCCAGGACGATAGGTGATTACAAAGTTAAATCTGGTAAAGAATAGCGACCACCTAGCTTGTCTAGGGGTGAGACGTTTAGCCGATTCTAGGTACAGAAGGTTCTTGTGATCCGTAATCACCGTGACGGGGTGGATTGCTCCCTCTAAGAAGTGACGCCACTCTTCAAGCGCCAGTTTAATCGCCAACAGTTCCCTATTTCCAATATCATAATTCTTCTCGGCAGAAGATAATTTTTTGGAAAAGAAAGCGCAAGGACGCCATTTGCCAGGAGACGGACCCTGAGACAATACAGCTCCCACTCCCACCTCTGACGCATCTACCTCGACAATAAAAGGCTGGGAGACATCAGGTTGAATTAGAACAGGTGCCGAGGTAAACCTCTCCTTTAGAGAGGAAAATGCATCTTTAGCGGCGTCAGACCATTTGGAAAAATCCGTCCCCTTCCTAGTCATGTCGGTAAGGGGTTTAACGATCACTGAATAATTTTTAATGAACTTTCTATAGAAATTAGCGAAACCCAAAAACCGTTGTAGGGCTTTAAGGTTCTCAGGAAGATCCCAATTTAAAATTGCCTGGACCTTCCCAGGATCCATGCGGAAACCTGAAGCAGATAATAGATATCCCAGGAACTGTAATTCCTGAACAGCGAAGACACATTTTTCAATTTTCGCATATAATTTATTCGTCCGTAGGACCTGCAGTACTTGCCTGACATGCACCTCATGTGTTTTCAGATCAGCCGAATAAATTAAGATATCATCTAGGTATATGACTACAAACCTGCCGATGAGATGACTAAAAATATCATTAACGAAATGTTGGAAGATAGCAGGGGCATTGGTCAGACCGAAAGGCATAACAAGATTTTCATAATGCCCCTCAGGGGTGTTAAAAGCTGTCTTCCACTCATCCCCTTCCCTGATACGAATCAGATTGTAGGCCCCCCTAAGATCAAGTTTGGAGAACCACTTAGCACCCGCAATCTGATTAAAAAGGTCAGGAATGAGAGGAAGAGGGTATGGGTCACGGATGGTTATCTGGTTTAACTCACGGAAATCTAAGCAAGGACGCAGGCCCCCATCTTTCGTTTTAACAAAGAAAAACCCTGCAGCCACGGGTAAAGAAGAGGGTCTGATGTGTCCCTTAGCCAGACTCTCGGAGATATAATCTTTCATGGCTTGTCTCTCGGGACCCGAAAGATTATACAACCTGGACTTGGGTAATTTTGCCCCGGGAATCAGGTTAAGCGGGCAATCATAAGGACGATGAGGTGGTAGTTTCTGACAACCCTTTTCAGAAAAAACGTCCTCAAAGTCCGAAATAAATGTAGGTAGGGAAGCTATGGAGGCGATTAAGCAATTGTTATTTAAGCAATTCTCTCTGCAATGCTCACTCCACTCCAATATCTCCCTGGCCTGCCAATCCACCACTGGATTGTGCGCTACCAACCAGGGAAGACCCAATACCACCGGAGTGGGAAGGCCCTCCAGAACGTAACATGAAAGACACTCATTATGGTGGTCCCCTACCCGAAGGTGTAAATTACGAACAATGTGGGTGAGGTTTCTCTGAGACAGAGGAGCAGAATCTATAGCGAATACGGGAATAGGTCTCTGCAGCGTACAGAGAGACAAACCCATAGTGCGGGCAAAATGGGCATCAATCAAGTTTACCCCTGCTCCACTGTCTAGAAAAACAGAAATAGACTCCGTCTTAACACCAAAAACAATGACCGCTGGTAACACAAATTGAGATGTTCGTATGGAGGAAACGTATACCCCCCGGCTGACATCCTCCCCACAGCCCGGGGTTAGTAGTTTTCCGACGGTCTTTTGTTTTTGAGAAAGGAGGGACAGACATTAATGAAATGACCCCTTCCCCCACAGAAAAAACAAGCCCCCCCCTACGGCGAATCTCGGGAGGACGGACCTGACGAGAAGTTCCGCCTAGCTGCATAGGCTCATCTAAGTCAGTACAGGCTGACTGTTGCTTGGGAGAGATAACCAATTGCTCCGGAATTTTCGATCTCTCCCTAAGACGTCTATCTATTCTGATAGAGAGGGACATAACAGCATCAAGGGAAAGGGGGGTCTCATACAGCGCCAGTGCATCCTTAACCATTTCAGATAACCCAGAGCAGAACTGACTCCTGAGAGCCGGGTCGTTCCACTGAGTATCCGTAGCCCACCTACGGAACTCTGAGCAATATTCCTCTGCTGACCGATCTCCCTGTAGGAGTCTCCGTAACTTCGACTCAGCCAGGGCGACTCGGTCAGGGTCATCATATATGAGACCCAAAGCCCCAAAAAATCCCTCCACTGACCGAAGAGCCTGAGAACAAGGGGGTAACGAGAACGCCCAGGATTGCGGATCCCCCTGAAGCAGGGAAATGACAATCCCAACCCGCTGTTCTTCATGACCTGAGGAGTAAGGGCGCAACTTAAAATATAATTTGCAGGCCTCACGGAACGTTGCAAATTTGTCCCTTTCCCCAGAAAATCTGTCGGGAAGAGCAACCTTGGGTTCAGTGACAACCTGGTTACCCATAGCAACCGCTGGGGGTGCGGTCTGCTGCATTTGCTGCTGTTGTTGGAGAACAGACGCCTTCAATCCTGCCACCTCCAAAGACAGGCTTTGAAGCTGTTCTGCCAAGGCATCAATAGGATCCATATTGGATTCTAAGTAGAGAGAGAAAAAAAAAACAACAAACAAAAATTTTTTATTTTTTATTTTTTATTTTTTTCTCAAAAAGTAAGGGCCAGTTATAATATCACGGTCGGCGTGGCTATCACATACGTGACACAGAGGGAGGGAACGAGGAAGGCCCTGCCCAAGTGAGAGGGAAGATGGTGACCCCTGACTCACCTGGCGGCTGGCACCTGGCTGCCCTGACGTCCCTAGACGGGTTCCTCACCCGTACGCCGACCACGTGCCTAAAGCCCTGGCTTTCCCTGAGCTGAGCCCTAGGTAGTGAACAGGGCGATGGGAACACTAGTCCGCACCACTAACTCTAAGGGAAAACACCAAGGGGAGGACAGACAACACAGACTCAACATATATTCCCAGGTGGGCGACAACAGGAGACAACAATAAGCCAAACAGGGATCCGGAGGGTAGCACACAGGAACAACAACCAGGATTAACCACTCCAGTGGGTCAGTATAGATGTCCAGGCAGGAAGCTCTATAACTGGCAACTAGAGAAGTGTGAGGGGAGAATATAAGGAGATAGGGAGTGGCAGACACGAAACAGCTGAGGAGGAGAAGCAACAGATCCCTGAGAGAGACAAAAAGGATAGCAAGGCAAACACAGAAAACAATAACTAAGAAATACCATAATCTTTAGATATAGAGCGCGCAGCCACCCGCTGCGACTTCCTGACCCCGGGTATAACGGAGTCAGACGTGGCTCTTGATACCCTCGTGACACTTGCACTGCTGAACATAAGTATTTGAACATAAGTATTTGAACACCTGAGAAACAGCAAGAATTCTGGCTCTCAAAGACCTGTTACTGTGCCTTTAAAAAGTCCACCTCTACTCAACTCATTAATCTAACTTAGTAGCACCTGTTTGAGCTCTTTAAAGAAACCTGTCTACCCCACAGTCATTTAGACGCCAACTACTACCATGGGCAAGACCAAAGAGCTGTCAAAATATACCAGAGACATAATTGTGGACCTCCACAAGGCTGGAAAGGGCTACGGGGCAATTGCCAAGCAGCTTGGTGAAAATAGATCAACTGTTGGAGCAATTGTTAGAAAATGGAAGAGGCTAAAGACGACTGTCAGTCTCCCTCGGACTGGAGCTCCATGCAAGATCTCACCTCGTGGGGTATCACTGATGATGAGAAAGGAGAGGAATAAGCCCAGAACTACATGGGTGGAGCTTGTCAATGACATGAAGAGAGCTGGGACCACAGCTTCAAAGCTCACTGTCGGTAGAACACTACGTCATCATGGTTTTAAATCATGCATTGCACTGAAGGTTCCCCTGCTCAAGTTATCACATGTCCAGGCCCGTCTGAAGTTTACCAATGACCATCTGGATGATTCAGAGGAGGCATGGGAGAAAGTCATGTGGTCAGATGAGACCAAAGTATAACTTTTTGTTTTAAGCTTCACTCGTCGTGTTTGGAAGAAAAGGAGGATGAGTTGCATCCCAAGAACACCGTCCCTCCTGTGAAGCATGGGGGTGGTAACAACTAGGGATGAGCGAACCCGAACTGTATAGTTCGGGTTCGTACCGAATTTTGGGGTGTCCGTGACACGGACCCGAACCCGAACATTTTCGTAAAAGTCCGGGTTCGGGTTCGGTGTTCCGTGCTTTCTTGGCGCTTTTTGAAAGGCTGAAAAGCAGCCAATCAACAAGCATCATACTACTTGCCCCAAGAGGCCATCACAGCCATGCCTACTATTGGCATGGCTGTGATTGGCCAGTGCAGCATGTGACCCAGCCTATATATAAGCTTGGGTCACGTAGCGCTGCACGTCACTCTGCTGTTACAAGCGTAGGGAGAGGTTGCAGCTGCGACGTTAGGGCGAGATTAGGCAGTGATTAACTCCTCCAAAAGACTTGATTCAGTGATCGATCTACAGCTGTGGATCATTGAACTGCTGATATTCAATTGCTCACTGTTTTTAGGCTGACCAGAGCGTTTTTCAGTCACTTTTTTCTGGTGTGATCGGCGGCCATTTTGTGGCTTGTGGTGCGTCAGCACAAGCTACCACCAAGCACATTTAACCATCAATAGTGTGGTTATTTTTTGCTATATCCTACATCAGGGTCAAGCTTTCATCAAGTGCATTTAACCATCAATAGTGTGGTTATTTTTTGGCCATATACTACATCAGGGGCAAGCTTTCATCAAGTGCATTTAACCATCAATAGTGTGGTTATTTTTTGGCCATATACAACATCAGGGGCAAGTTGAGCCTGTCACCCAGCGCCTAAAAAATAGGCCTCACATTTATATTCATCCAAATCTGTACTGTTTTATCTAATCAAGTTATTTTTAGTGACCGTCAAAGCACAGTTGTTGTTCTGGGTTGAAAAACAATTCCCAAATTTGCAATTCTCAAAATTAGTGGTTTCTGCTGTATCAGGCCTACTTTAAATCTATCCCTAAAAGGGTATATTAGATTCAAGGTGCTGATAGGGTCATTCTGAAAAACTTAACACACACGCTACAGTGCAGATCCAAGTCTAATTCTGTGATTAAACGTATACCTGTCACCCAGCACCTAAAAAATAGGCCACACATTTATATTCATCCAAATCTGTACTGTTTTAGCTGGTCAAGTTATTTTTTGTGACCGTCAAAGCACAGTTTTTGTTCTGGGTTGAAAAACAATTCCCAAATTTGCAATTCTCAAAATTAGTGGTTTCTGCTGTATCAGGCCTACTTTAAATCTATCCCAAAAAGGGTATATTAGATTCAAGGTGCTGATAGGGTAATTCTCAATAACTTCACACACACGCTACAGTGCAGATCCAAGTCTAATTCTGTGATTAAACGTATACCTGTCACCCAGCGCCTAAAAAATAGGCCTCACATTTATATTCAGCTAAATCTGTCATTACTGGTGTGCCTGTATTAATGTAATACGGTACCTAAATAGATAGCCAGATAGTGTTAGGTGTCTGTAAAAAAAGGCCTGAATTTTAATTCAATACATTAACCCGAATAACAATAAAGAATTAACACATTATTAAAGACTAATAAGATACATCTACATGCTTTCCATTACAATATTAATTTGCCATTTTGTCAATGGACCTTAGGTTACAGTGAGGAACAGAAGTATTTGAACACCCTGCGATTTTGGAAATTCTCCCACTTAGAAATCATGGAGGAGTCTGATATTCACATTATAGGTGCATTCCCACTCTGAGAGACAGAATGTTAAAAAAAAAAAATCAGGAAATCACATTGTATGATTTTAAAGAGTTTATTTGTCTTGCACTGCTGAACATAAGTATTTGAACATAAGTATTTGAACACCTGAGAAACAGCAAGAATTCTGGCTCTCAAAGACCTGTTACTGTGCCTTTAAAAAGTCCACCTCTACTCCACTCATTAATCTAACTTAGTAGCACCTGTTTGAGCTCTTTAAAGAAACCTGTCTACCCCACAGTCATTTAGACGCCAACTACTACCATGGGCAAGACCAAAGAGCTGTAAAAATATACCAGAGACATAATTGTGGACCTCCACAAGGCTGGAAAGGGCTACGGGGCAATTGCCAAGCAGCTTGGTGAAAATAGATCAACTGTTGGAGCAATTGTTAGAAAATGGAAGAGGCTAAAGACGACTGTCAGTCTCCCTCGGACTGGAGCTCCATGCAAGATCTCACCTCGAGGGGTATCACTGATGATGAGAAAGGAGAGGAATAAGCCCAGAACTACATGGTTGGAGCTTGTCAATGACATGAAGAGAGCTGGGACCACAGTTTCAAAGCTCACTGTCGGTAGAACACTACGTCATCATGGTTTTAAATCATGCATTGCACTGAAGGTTCCCCTGCTCAAGTTATCACATGTCCAGGCCCGTCTGAAGTTTATCAATGACCATCTGGATGATTCAGAGGAGGCATGGGAGAAAGTCATGTGGTCAGATGAGACCAAAGTATAACTTTTTGTTCTAAGCTTCACTCGTCGTGTTTGGAAGAAAAGGAGGATGAGTTGCATCCCAAGAACACCGTCCCTCCTGTGAAGCATGGGGGTGGTAACAACTAGGGATGAGCGAACCTGAACTGTATAGTTCGGCTTCGTACCGAATTTTGGGGTGTCCGTGACACGGACCCGAACCCGAACATTTTCGTAAAAGTCTGGGTTCGGGTTCGGTGTTCGGCGCTTTCTTGGCGCTTTTTGAAAGGCTGAAAAGCAGCCAATCAACAAGCATCATACTACTTGCCCCAGGAGGCCATCACAGCCATGCCTACTATTAGCATGGTTGTGATTGGCCAGTGCAGCATGTGACCCAGCCTCTATATAAGCTTGGGTCACGTAGCGCTGCACGTCACTCTGCTGATACAAGCGTAGGGAGAGGTTGCAGCTGCGACGTTAGGGCGAGATTAGGCAGATTAACTCCTCCAAAAGACTTGATTCAGTGATCGATCTACAGCTGTGGATCATTGAACTGCTGATATTCAATTGCTCACTGTTTTTAGGCTGACCAGAGCGTTTTTCAGTCACTTTTTTCTGGTGTGATCGGCGGCCATTTTGTGGCTTGTGGTGCGTCAGCACAAGCTGCCACCAAGTCCATTTAACCATCAATAGTGTGGTTATTTTTTGCTATATCCTACATCAGGGTCAAGCTTTCATCAAGTGCATTTAACCATCAATAGTGTGGTTATTTTTTGGCCATATACTACAACAGGGGCAAGTTGAGCCTGTCACCCAGCGCCTAAAAAATAGGCCTCACATTTATATTCATCCAAATCTGTACTGTTTTAGCTGGTCAAGTTATTTTTAGTGACCGTCAAAGCACAGTTGTTGTTCTGGGTTGAAAAACAATTCCCAAATTTGCAATTCTCAAAATTAGTGGTTTCTGCTGTATCAGGCCTACTTTAAATCTATCCCTAAAAGGGTATATTAGATTCAAGGTGCTGATAGGGTCATTCTCAAAAACTTAACACACACGCTACAGTGCAGATCCAAGTCTAATTCTGTGATTAAACGTATACCTGTCACCCAGCGCCTAAAAAATAGGCCTCACATTTATATTCATCCAAATCTGTCATTACTGCTTTAGCTGGTCAAGTTATTTTTTGTGACCGTCAAAGCTGAGCTTTTGTTCTGGGTTGAAAAACAATTCCCAAATTTGCAATTCTCAAAATTAGTGGTTTCTGATGTTTCAGGCCTACTTTAAATCTATCCCTAAAAGGGTATATTAGATTCAAGGTGCTGATAGGGTCATTCTCAAAAACTTAACACACACGCTACAGTGCAGATCCAAGTCTAATTCTGTGATTAAACGTATACCTGTCACCCAGCGCCTAAAAAATAGGCCTCACATTTATATTCATCCAAATCTGTACTGTTTTAGCTGGTCAAGTTATTTTTTGTGACCGTCAAAGCACAGCTTTTCTTCTGGGTTGAAAAACAATTCCCAAATTTGCAATTCTCAAAATTAGTGGTTTCTGCTGTTTCAGGCCTACTTTAAATCTATCCCTAAAAGGGTATATTAGATTCAAGGTGCTGATAGGGTCATTCTCAAAAACTTAACACACACGCTACAGTGCAGATCCAAGTCTAATTCTTTGATTAAACGTATACCTGTCACTCAGCGCCTAAAAAATAGGCCACACATTTATATTCTTCCAAATCTGTACTGTTTTAGCTGGTCAAGTTATTTTTTGTGACCGTCAAAGCACAGTTTTTGTTCTGGGTTGAAAAACAATTCCCAAATTTGCAATTCTCAAAATTAGTGGTTTCTGCTGTATCAGGCCTACTTTAAATCTATCCCTAAAAGGGTATATTAGATTCAAGGTGCTGATAGGGTCATTCTCAAAAACTTAACACACACGCTACAGTGCAAATCCAAGTCTAATTCTGTGATTAAACATATACCTGTCACCCAGCGCCTAAAAAAAAGGCCTCACATTTCTATTCATCCAAATCTGTACTGTTTTAGCTGTTCAAGTTATTTTTTGTGACCGTCAAAGCACAGTTTTTGTTCTGGGTTGAAAAACAATTCCCAAATTTGCAATTCTCAAAATTAGTGGTTTTTGCTGTATCAGGCCTACTTTAAATTTATCCCTAAAAGGTTATATTAGATTCAAGGTGCTGATAGGGTAATTCTCAAAAACTTAACACACACGCTACAGTGCAAATCCAAGTCTAATTCTGTGATTAAACGTATACCTGTCACCCAGCGCCTTAAAAATAGGCCTCACATTTATATTCATCCAAATCTGTACTGTTTTAGCTGGTCAAGTGTTTTTTTGTGACCGTCAAAGCACAGTTTTTGTTCTGAGTTGAAAAACAATTCCCAAATTTGCAATTCTCAAAATTAGTGGTTTCTGCTGTATCAGGCCTACTTTAAATCTATCCTAAAAGGGTATATTAGATTCAAGGTGCTGATAGGGTAATTCTCAATAACTTCACACACACGCTACTGTGCAGATCCAAGTCTAATTCTGTGATTAAACGTATACCTGTCACCCAGCGCCTAAAAAATAGGCCTCACATTTATATTCATCCAAATCTGTACTGTTTTAGCTGGTCAAGTTATTTTTTGTGACCGTCAAAGCACAGTTTTTGTTCTGGGTTGAAAAACAATTCCCAAATTTGCAATTCTCAAAATTAGTGGTTTCTGCTGTATCAGGCCTACTTTAAATCTATCCCTAAAAGGGTATATTAGATTCAAGGTGCTGATAGGGTCATTCTCAAAAACTTAACACACACGCTACAGTGCAGATCCAAGTCTAATTCTGTGATTAAACGTATACCTGTCACCCAGCGCCTAAAAAATAGGCCTCACATTTATATTCAGCTAAATCTGTCATTACTGGTGTGCCTGTATTAGTGTAATACGGTACCTAAATAGATAGCCAGATAGTGTTAGGTGTCTGTAAAAAAAGGCCTGAATTTTAATTCAATACATTGGCCCGAATAATATTTTTCTTATTGTGGTGAACGGTAACAATGAGGTAAACATCTAGTAAGGGACGCGGACGTGGACATGGTCGTGGTGGTGTTAGTAGACCCTCTGGTGCTGGGAGAGGACGCGGCCGTTCTGCCACAGCCACACGTCCTAGTGTACCAATTACCTCAGGTCCCAGTAGCCGCCAGAATTTACAGCGATATTTGGTGGGGCCCAATGCCATTCTAAGGATGGTAAGGCCTGAGCAGGTACAGGCATTAGTCAATTGGGTGGCCGACAGTGCATTCAGCACGTTCACATTATCTCCCACCCAGTCTTCTGCAGAAAGCGCACAGATGGCGCATGAAAACCAAGCCCATCAGTCTGTCACATCACCCCCATGCATATCAGAGAAACTGTCTGAGCCTCAAGCTATGCAGCAGTCTCTTATGCTGTTTGGAGACTCTGCTGGCAGGGTTTCCCAAGGGCATCCACTTAGCCCTTCCCCAGGGGTGAAAGAGAGAGAATGCACTAACGCACAACCACTTATGTTTCCTGATGATGAGGAGGACATGGGAATACCACCTCAGCACGTCTCTGATGATGACGAAACACAGGTGCCAACTGCTGCGTCTTTCTGCAGTGTGCAGACTGAACAGGAGGTCAGGGATCAAGACTGGGTGGAAGACGATGCAGGGGACGATGAGGTCCTAGACCCCATATGGAATGAAGGTCGTGCCACTGACTTTCACAGTTCAGAGGAAGAGGCAGTGGTGAGACCGAGCCAACAGCGTAGCAAAAGAGGGAGCAGTGGGCAAAAGCAGAACACCCGCCGCCAAGAGACTCCGCCTGCTACTGACCGCCGCCATCTGGGACCGAGCACCCCAAAGGCAGCTTCAAGGAGTTCCCTGGCATGGCACTTCTTCAAACAATGTGCTGACGACAAGACCCGAGTGGTTTGCACGCTGTGCCATCAGAGCCTGAAGCGAGGCATTAACGTTCTGAACCTTAGCACAACCTGCATGACCAGGCACCTGCATGCAAAGCATGAACTGCAGTGGAGTAAACACCTTAAAAACAAGGAAGTCACTCAGGCTCACCCTGCTACCTCTTCTGCTGCTGCCGCCTCGGCCTCTTCTGCTGCTGCCGCCGCCTCGGCCTCTTCCTCTGCCTCTGGAGGAACGTTGGCACCTGCCGCCCAGCAAACATGGGATGTACCACCAACACCACCACCTGCGTCACCAAGCATCTCAACCATGTCACACGGCAGCGTTCAGCTCTCCATCTCACAAACATTTGAGAGATAGCGTAAATTCCCACCTAGCCACCCTCGATCCCTGGCCCTGAATGCCAGCATTTCTAAACTACTGGCCTATGAAATGCTGTCATTTAGGCCTCATGCACACGACCGTATTTTTTTTGCGGTCCGCAAAAACGGGTTCCGTTTTTCTGTGATCCGTGACCGTTTTTTCATCCGTGGGTCTTCCTTGATTTTTGGAGGATCCACGGACATGAAAAAAAAGTCGTTTTGGTGTCCGCCTGGCCGTGCAGGGCCAAACGGATCTGTCCTGAATTACAATGCAAGTCAATGGGGACGGATCCGTTTGACGTTGACACAATATGGTGCAATTTCAAACGGATCCGTCCCCCATTGACTATCAATGTAAAGTCAGGAGTTAATATACCATAGGATCGGAGTTTTCTCCAATCCGATGGTATTTTTTAACTTGAAGCGTACCCATCACCTCTATGTTAGAATATACCGTCGGATTTGAGTTACATCGTGAAACTCAAATCCGACAGTATATTCTAACACAGAGGCGTTCCCATGGTGATGGGGACGCTTCAGGTTAGAATATACTAAAAGAACTGTGTACATGACTGCCCCCTGCTGCCTGGCTGGTGCTGCCAGGCAGCAGGGGGCAGCCCCCCCTAGTTAACACATTGGTGGCCAGTGCGGCCGGCCCCCCCTCCCTCCCCTGTAGTTAACTCATTGGTGGCCAGTGGGTCCCCCTCCCTCCCCTGTAGTTAACTCATTGGTGGCCAGTGCGGCCGGCCCCCCTCCCTCCCCTGTAGTTAATTCGTTGGTGGCCAGTGGGCCCCCCCCTCCCTCCCCTGTAGTTAACTCGTTGGTGGCCAGTGGGCCTTCTCTCTTCCCTCCCCCTCCTAATTAAAATCTCCCCCCTATCATTGGTGGCAGCGGAGTGTACCGATCGGAGTCCCAGTTTAATCGCTGGGGCTCCGATCGGTAACCATGGCAACCTGGACGCTACTGCAGTCCCGGTTGCCATGGTTACTTAGCAATTTGTAGCAGCATTATACTTACCTGCGAGCTGCGATCTCTGCGTCCGGCCGGGAGCTCCTCCTACTGGTAAGTGACAGGTCATGTCACTTACCAGTAGGAGGAGCTCCCGGCCGGACGCAGACATCGCAGCTCACAGGTAAGTATAATGGTTCTACAAATTGCTAAGTAACCATGGCAACCGGGACTGCAGTAGCGTCCTGGTTGCCATGGTTACCGATCGGAGTCCCAGTTTAATCGCTGGGGCTCCGATCGGTAACCATGGCAACCAGGACGCTACTGCAGTCCCGGTTGCCATGGTTACTTAGCAATTTGTAGAACCATTATACTTACCTGCGAGCTGCGATCTCTGCGTCCGGCCGGGAGCTCCTCCTACTGGTAAGTGACAGGTCATGTCACTTACCAGTAGGAGGAGCTCCCGGCCGGACGCATCCGTGTGCATCCGTGTTCTTTCACGGACTCATTGACTTGAATGGGTCCGTGAACCGTTGTCCGTCAAAAAATAGGACAGGTCATATTTTTTTGACGGACAGGATACACGGAGTACAGTCTCGGCTGCAAAACGGTGCATTTTCCGATTTTTCCACGGACCCATTGAAAGTCAATGGGTCCGCGAAAAAAAACGGTCGTGTGCATGAGGCCTTAAGCTGGTGGACACAGACAGCTTCAAACAGCTCATGTCGCTTGCTGTCCCACAGTATGTTGTTCCCAGCCGGCACTACTTCTCCAAGAGAGCCGTGCCTTCCCTGCACAACCAAGTATCCGATAAAATCAAGTGTGCACTGCGCAACGCCATCTGTGGAAAGGTCCACCTAACCACAGATACGTGGACCAGTAAGCACGGCCAGGGACGCTATATCTCCCTAACTGCACACTGGGTAAATGTAGTGGCGGCTGGGCCCCAGGCGGAGAGCTGTTTGGCGCACGTCCTTCCGCCGCCAAGGATCGCAGGGCAACATTCTTTGCCTCCTGTCTCCTCCTCCTCCTACTCAGCTTCCTCCTCCTCTCCTTCCACCTGCTCATCCAGTCAACCACACACCTTCACCACCAACTTCAGCACAGCCCGGGGTAAGCGTCAGCAGGTCGTTCTGAAACTCATATGTTTGGGGGACAGGCCCCACAGCGCACAGGAGTTGTGGGGGGTATAGAACAACAGACCGACGAGTGGTTGCTGCTGGTGAGCCTCAAGCCTGGCCTGGTGGTGTGCGATAATGGGCGAAATCTCGTTGCAGCTCTGGGACTAGCCGGTTTGACGCACATCCCTTGCCTGGCGCATGTGCTGAATTTGGTGGTGCAGAAGTTCATTCGCAACTACCCCGACATGTCAGAGCTGCTGCATAAAGTGCGGGCCGTCTGTTCGCGCTTCCGGCGTTCACACCCTGCCGCTGCTCGCCTGTCTGCGCTACAGCGTAACTTCGGCCTTCCCGCTCACCACCTCATATGCGACGTACCCACCAGGTGGAACTCCACCTTGCACATGCTGGACAGACTGTGCGAGCTGCAGCAGGCCATAGTGGAGTTTCAGCTGCAGCACGCACGGGTCAGTCGCACTGCGGATCAGCCCCACTTCACCACCAATGACTGGGCCTCCATGCAAGACCTGTGTGCCCTGTTGCACTGTTTCGAGTACTCCACCAACATGGCCAGTGGCGATAACGCCGTTATCAGCATTACGATACTACTTCAATGTCTCCTTGAGAAAACACTTAGGGCGATGATGGAAGAGGAGGTGGCCCAGGAGGAAGAGGAGGAAGAGGGATTATTTTTAGCACTTTCAGGCCAGTCTCTTCGAAGTGACTCAGAGGGAGGTTTTTTGCAACAGCAGAGGCCAGGTACAAATGTGGCCGGACAGGGCCCACTACTGGAGGACGAGGAGGACGAGGATGAGGAGGAGGTGGAGGAGGATGAGGATGAAGCAGGTTCACAGCGGACTGGCACCCAACGCAGCTCGGGCCCATCACTGGTGCGTGGCTGGGGGGAAACACAGGACGATGACGATACGCCTCCCACAGAGGACAGCTTGTCCTTACCTCTGGGCAGCCTGGCACACATGAGCGACTACATGCTGCAGTGCCTGCGCAACAACAGCAGAGTTGCCCACATTTTAACATGTGCGGACTACTGGGTTGCCACCCTGCTGGATCCCCGGTACAAAGACAATGTGCCTACCTTACTTCCTACACTGGAGCGTGATAGGAAGATGCGCGAGTACAAGCGCACGTTGGTAGACGCGCTACTGAGAGCATTCCCAAATGTCACAGGGGAACCAGTGGAAGCCCAAGGCGAAGGCAGAGGAGGAGCAAGAGGTCGCCAACGCAGCTGTGTCATGGCCAGCTCCTCTGAGGGCAGGGTTAGCATGGCAGAGATGTGGAAAAGTTTTGTCACCACGCCACAGCTAACTGCACCACCACCTGATACGGAACGTGTTAGCAGGAGGCAACATTTCAATAACATGGTGGAACAGTACCTGTGCACACCCCTCCACGTACTGACTGATGGTTCGGCCACATTCAACTTCTGGGTCTCCAAATTGTCCACGTGGCCAGAGCTAGCCTTTTATGCCTTGGAGGTGCTGGCCTGCCCGGCGGCCAGCGTTTTGTCTGAACGTGTATTCAGCACGGCAGCGGGCGTCATTACAGACAAACGCAGCCGCCTGTCTACAGCCAATGTGGACAAGCTGACGTTCATAAAAATGAACCAAGCATTGATCCCACAGGACCTGTCCATTCTTTGTGCAGATTAGACATTAACTACCTCCCCTTAACAATATATTATTGTACTCCAGGGCACTTCCTCATTCAATCCTATTTTTATTTTCATTTTACCATTATATTGCGGGGCAACCCAAAGTTGAGTGAACCTCTCCTCTGTCTGGGTGCCGGGGCCTAAATATGTGACAGTGGCCTGTTCCAGTGGTGGGTGATGTGAAGCCTGATTCTCTGCTATAACATGAAGACTGATTCTGTGCTGACATGAAGCCAGATTCTCTGTTACGGGACCTCTCTCCTCTGTCTGGGTGCCGGGGCCTAAATATGTGACAGTGGCCTGTTCAGTGGTGGGTGACGTGAAGCCTGATTCTCTGCTATGACATGAAGACTGATTCTGTGCTGACATGAAGCCATATTCTCTGTTACGGGACCTCTCTCCTCTGTCTGGGTGCCGGGGCCTAAATATGTGACAGTGGCCTGTTCCAGTGGTGGGTGACGTGAAGCCTGATTCTCTGCTATGACATGAAGACTGATTCTGTGCTGACATGAAGCCAGATTCTCTGTTACGGGACCTCTTTCCTCTGTCTGGGTGCCGGGGCCTAAATATGTGACAGTGGCCTGTTCCAGTGGTGGGTGACGTGAAGCCTGATTCTCTGCTATGACATGAAGACTGATTCTGTGCTGACATGAAGCCAGATTTTCTGTTACGGGACCTCTCTCCTCTGCCTGGGTGCCTGGGCCTAAATATGTGACAGTGGCCTGTTCCAGTGGTGGGTGACGTGATGCCTGATTCTCTGCTATGACATGAAGACTGATTCTGTGCTGACATGAAGCCAGATTCTCTGTTACGGGACCTCTCTCCTCTGCCTGGGTGCCTGGGCCTAAATATGTGACAGTGGCCTGTTCCAGTGGTGGGTGACGTGATGCCTGATTCTCTGCTATGACATGAAGACTGATTCTGTGCTGACATGAAGCCAGATTCTCTGTTACGGGACCTCTCTCCTCTGTCTGGGTGCCGGGGCCTAAATATGTGACAGTGGCCTGTTCCAGTGGTGGATGACGTGAAGCCTGATTCTCTGCTATGACATGAAGACTGATTCTCTGCTGACATGAAGCCAGATTCTCTGTTACGGGACCTCTCTCCTCTGTCTGGGTTCCGGGGCCTAAATATGTGACAGTGGCCTGTTCCAGTGGTGGGTGACGTGAAGCCTGATTCTCTGCTATGACATGAAGACTGATTCTGTGCTGACATGAAGCCAGATTCTCTGTTACGGGACCTCTCTCCTCTGCCTGGGCCTAAATATGTGACAGTGGCCTGTTCCAGTGGTGGATGACGTGAAGCCTGATTCTCTGCTATGACATGAAGACTGATTCTGTGCTGACATGAAGCCAGATTCTCTGTTCCGGGACCTCTCTCCTCTGCCTGGGTGCCGGGGCCTAAATATGTGACAGTGGCCTGTTCCAGTGGTGGGTGACGTGAAGCCTGATTCTCTGCTATGACATGAAGACTGATTCTGTGCTGACATGAAGCCAGATTCTTTGTTACGGGACCTCTCTCCTCTGTCTTGGTGCCGGGGCCTAAATATGTGACAGTGGCCTGTTCCAGTGGTGGGTGACGTGAAGCCTGATTCTCTGCTATGACATGAAGACTGATTCTGTGCTGACATGAAGCCAGATTTTCTGTTACGGGACCTCTCTCCTCTGCCTGGGTGCCTGGGCCTAAATATGTGACAGTGGCCTGTTCCAGTGGTGGGTGACGTGAAGCCTGATTCTCTGCTATGACATGAAGACTGATTCTGTGCTGACATGAAGCCAGATTCTCTGTTACGGGACCTCTCTCCTCTGTCTGGGTGCCGGGGCCTAAATATGTGACAGTGGCCTGTTCCAGTGGTGGGTGACGTGAAGCCTGATTCTCTGCTATGACATGAAGACTGATTCTCTGCTGACATGAAGCCAGATTCTCTGTTACGGGACCTCTCTCCTCTGTCTGGGTGCCGGGGCCTAAATATGTGACAGTGGCCTGTTCCAGTGGTGGGTGACGTGAATCCTGATTCTCTGCTATGACATGAAGACTGATTCTCTGCTGACATGTAGCCAGATTCTCTGTTACGCGACCTCTCTCCTCTGCCTGGGTGCCTGGGCCTAAATATGTGACAGTGGCCTGTTCCAGTGGTGGGTGACGTGAAGCCTGATTCTGTGCTGACATGAAGCCAGATTCTCTGTTACGGGACCTCTCTCCTCTGCCTGGGTGCCTGGGCCTAAATATGTGACAGTGGCCTGTTCCAGTGGTGGGTGACGTGAAGCCTGAATCTCTGCTATGACATGAAGACTGATTCTGTGCTGACATGAAACCAGATTCTCTGTTACGGGACCTGTCTCCTCTGTCTGGGTGCCGGGGCCTAAATATGTGACAGTGGCCTGTTCCAGTGGTGGGTGACGTGAAGCCTGATTCTCTGCTATGACATGAAGACTGATTCTGTGCTGACATGAAGCCAGATTCTCTGTTACGGGACCTCTCTCCTCTGTCTGGGTGCCAGGGCCTAAATGTGTGACAGTGGCCTGTTCCAGTGGTGGGTGACGTGAAGCCTGATTCTCTGCTATGACATGAAGACTGATTCTCTGCTGCCATGAAGCCAGATTCTCTACTATGGCATGAAGAGACTGATTCTCTGCTGACTTGAAGCCTCTGTCCAATTGATATTGGTTATTTTTTATTTATTTATTATTAATTCATTTTCCTATCCACATTTGTTTGCAGGGGATTTACCTACATGTTGCTGCCTTTTGCAGCCCTCTAGCTCTTTCCTGGGCCTTTTTAGTGCCGAAAAGTTCGGGTCCCCATTGACTTCAATGGTGTTCGGTTTCGGGACGAAGTTCGTGTCAGGTTCGGATCCCGAACCCGAACATTTCCGGGAAGTTCGGCCGAACTTATCGAACCCGAACATCCAGGTGTTCGCTCAACTCTAGTTAGTATATAAAATAAGAATGCTCAGACTGGGAGAAAACGTCTGTATGTGGGTAAGTAACTGGCTTAATGATAGAAAACAGAGGGTGGGTATTAATGGTACACACTCAAATTGGGTCACTATCACTAGTGGAGTACCTCAGGGGTCAGTATTGGGCCCTATTCTCTTCAATATATTTATTAATGATCTTGTAGAAGGCTTGTACAGTAAAATATACATTTTTGCAGATGACACTAATGTCACGACTATGACTGATCCAGACAGGTCTGGGAGGAGAAGGTCGCAGTGACTTGCTACTCGCGATAGCTTTTGAGTTTGCTCCATGGTTCAGGGTATGTCATCCGGGTTTTGCCTTGTGAACCTTTTTGTCCTGACTGGGAGTTTGTAGGCATCATTCTCATGTGAGTCCTGTCTGCCACTCCCAGCTACTATATTAGTTTCAGTTTCACTTGCAGTCATTGCCAGATATAGTCCTTACTTCCAGTTCTATTCTGACCTTTGAAGGAGATCGTTTGATGGTGTTGCTGTGGAGCTCTTGTCCGGCGTGGACTGTCGTGATTGGGAGCGCCTTCTCTGCTCGTGACTGGATAAGTCTATCTCTGCTATAGTTTGTTTGTTGCTGTCTTCCCCTGCTGTTCTCCTAGACATGAGTGATGGTGACTAGTGCTCCCATCGACCTTTCCCCACTCTAGCCTTGTTAGGGTGACTGAGGGTTTAGGCATCCTGCTCGCCGCACGGGTTCACACCCCGTCTAGGGTATCAGGGCAGACAGGTGCCAGCTTAGGGTTAGTCAGGGGTGGCCATACTATTCCCATCCGTAGATCCCCTCCGTCTGGTCTGGTGCGACATGACTGCTGCTGGGATAGCGGTCGTGACAGTATATCTGGCCTTTTAAAAAAAAAAGTGACATTTTTTTTTTTTTGCTTGCTGCTTTGCTTTGTATTTTTCTGTTCCACTATGGATCCGGTTACGGTTTTGGCGAAACAATTACAGGGATTATCCCTTGAAGTGGCAGGATTAAAAGCAACAGTGCTGCAGCAGCAGCAGCCATCCTTGGGTTCCACCGTTGCTACGGGAAACCAAGGTACTCCTGAGCCAAAAGTGGCTTTACCTGATAGGTTCTCAGGAGGGAGAGACCAATTTGTAACCTTCAGAGAAGCTTGCAAATTGTTCTTCAGGTTACGCCCTAGATCCTCCGGCGGTGAGGAACAACGGGTGGGCATTGTAATTTCTCTCCTGCAAGGAGATCCGCAGGCTTGGGCTTTCTCCCTACCATCAGACTCTCTGGCCTTACGATCAGTGGAGGAGTTTTTTGAAGCCCTGGGTCTCGTATATGATGACCCGGACAGGGTCTCACTGGCTGAGTCTAAGCTACGTAGACTTCGGCAAGAGAACCGGTCTGCTGAACTATATTGTTCCGAATTCCGTAGGTGGGCTACTGATACGTTATGGAACGACTCGGCCCTTAGGAGTCAGTTCTGCCAGGGGTTGTCTGAAAAATTAAAAGACGTGCTGGCGGTATACGAGGTCCCTGGGTCTCTTGAGGCTGCTATGTCTCTGTCCATAAGAATCGACAGACGACTCAGGGAGAGACTATTAAATTTTACGGAGGCCTCTATAGGGCAGGGATCAGTTTGTTATGATCCAGTCGAACCAATGCAAATAGGGGGCACCACTAGACGGGTGAATCCTCCTAAGTTCCGCCGTAGGTCAGAGGTTTGTTTTCGTTGTGGGGGGAGGGGTCATTTTGTAAAGGTTTGTCCCTCAGAACCCAAGAGACCACAAACAAAGGAGCCGCCGGAAAACTAGAGTCCCCAGATTGTGCGGAGGATAACAGTCTGGGCGTATTTGTTTCCTCCATACGCATGTCTCAGTTTTTGTTGTCCGCTACCGTTGAGGCGGGCAATAAGACTGAGATCTGTTCCGTCTTTTTGGACAGTGGGGCGGGGGTCAACTTGGTGGATTCACGGTTTGCTCAGGCTCTGGGTTTTACTCCGGAACCGATACGCAGAACTATTCCTGCTTTTGCCATCGACTCCTCCCCTCTTACTCAGAAAGAGTTAACTCAGATCATCCATAATATCCATCTGCAGGTAGGGGACCTCCATAAAGAGCATATCTCGTGTTATGTCCTGGACGGTCTTCCGGCTCCTATGGTATTGGGGCTTCCCTGGCTGGTGACTCACAATCCAGTGGTGGATTGGCAGGCCGGGGAGATTGTGGAGTGGAGTGAACATTGTAAGGACAACTGCTTGAGTAGTAGGTGCTCTACACTCTCTGTAACATCTCTACCTGCCTTTCTGTCAGATTTTATGGATGTGTTCTCTGAGAAGGGTTGTCAGGGGTTACCACATCATCGTCCATATGATTGCCCGATTGATCTACTACCTGGGGCAAAACTACCTAAAACCCGGTTATACAATCTTTCCGGCCCGGAGAGGAAGGCTATGAAAGATTATATTTCGGAGAGTTTGGCTAAGGGACACATCAGACCCTCTTCTTCACCTGTGGCTGCAGGGTTCTTTTTCGTTAAAAAGAAAGATGGGGGCCTACGTCCTTGCCTGGATTTCCGGGAATTAAACCGGATAACTATCCGAGATCCCTATCCTCTTCCTCTCATTCCCGACCTCTTTAATCAGGTTGCTGGTGCTAAATGGTTCTCCAAAATGGATCTATAACCTGGTTCGCATCAAAGAGGGGGATGAGTGGAAGACGGCTTTTAATACTCCGGAAGGGCATTATGAAAATCTAGTCATGCCATTTGGTCTTACTAATGCGCCTGCGGTATTCCAACATTTTGTCAACGATATTTTTAGTCACCTTATCGGGAGATTTGTTGTGATATATCTTGATGACATCCTGGTCTATTCCCCGGATCTGGATACACGTAAGATCCATGTGAGACAAGTGCTGCAGATATTAAGGGCCAACAAATTGTTTGCTAAGTTAGAAAAATGTGTGTTCGCCGTAAAAGAACTGCCATTTCTGGGGTATGTGTTGTCAGATTCAGGTTTCCGCATGGATCCAGAGAAAGTCCGGGCGATTATAGACTGGGATCTGCCTGAGAACCTGAAGGCATTGCAACGCTTCCTGGGGTTTGCCAATTTTTATAGAAAATTTATAAAGAACTATTCCTTGGTGGTCAAACCACTGACGGACATGACCCGAAAGGGATCCGATTTTTCCAAATGGTCACATGCAGCCAAAACTGCCTTTGCATCTCTGAAGGAGAGATTCACCTCGGCCCCTATTCTCGTACAGCCAGATGTCTCGCTTCCTTTTATTGTAGAGGTTGACGTATCAGAGGTGGGGGTGGGAGCGGTACTATCTCAGGGCCCGTCCCCTGGTGAATGGCGTCCGTGTGCTTTCTTTTCGAAGAAATTGTCTACTGCAGAAAGGAACTATGATATTGGCAACAGGGAACTTTTGGCTATTAAGTTGGCTTTTGAGGAGTGGCGTCATTTTTTGGAGGGGGCGGTTCATCCCGTCACGGTGATTACTGATCACAAAAACTTATTATATCTGGAGTCTGCTAAACGTCTCACCCCTAGACAGGCTCGGTGGTCGTTATTTTTTACTAGGTTTAATTTTGTAATAACCTATCGCCCGGGGGCAAAAAATACTAAGGCGAATGCATTGTCTCTAAGTTTTTCTGGAGGGGGTGATGTTGAGGTACCAGAGCCCATTTTGCAAAAGGGGGTGGTGGTCTCTGCATTACACTCAGGTTTAGAGGGGAGGGTGTTGGAAGCTCAGGGGGACGCCCCGGCCTCCTGCCCCTCGGGTAAACTGTTTGTGCCAGAAAATTTACGCCTGGAGATACTAAAAGAACACCATAACTCCACACTGGCAGGACACCCAGGTAGTAGGGCAACCTCTGAATTAGTGTCTTGTCGGTTCTGGTGGCCTAAGTGGCGCCAGGAGGTGTTGAATTTTGTGTCTGCATGTGCTACCTGTGCTCGTTCTAAGGGTGATCATACTCGTCCGGCAGGGCGTCTTTTACCTCTAGCCATCCCCAACAGGCCTTGGACGCACCTATCAATGGATTTCATTACGGATCTACCAGTATCAGCGGGGAAAACTGTTATTCTTGTAGTTGTTGACAGATTCAGTAAAATGGTGCACTTTATTGCTCTTGCCGCATTGCCTAATGCTAACACACTGGCTCAGGTTTTTATTGACCACATCGTGAAGCTTCACGGGGTCCCTTCCAATATTGTTTCGGATCGTGGTACCCAATTCGTTTCTAAATTTTGGAAAGCTTTTTGTTCTCGTTTAGGGGTTCATCTGTCGTTTTCTTCATCTTTCCATCCACAGTCCAACGGTCAGACTGAACGTACTAATCAAAACCTAGAGACATATTTGAGATGCTTTGTTTCCGAAAATCAGGAGGAATGGTCATCTTATTTACCGTTAGCCGAATTTGCCATTAATAATCGTCGTCAAGAATCCACCGATAAGTCACCATTTTTTGGTGCGTATGGTTTCCATCCTCAGTTTTGTACGTTTAGTGAGGGGGGGCCGTCTGGGATTCCCGATGAGGAACGATTTGCGTCTTCACTTTCTTTAGTGTGGCAGAGTGTGCAAGAAAGTTTGAAGAGAATGGGTGGTAGATACAAACGTGTGGCTGATAGGAGGTGCTCTGAAGGTCCGGACCTTGGGGTGAATGACTTGGTGTGGTTGTCTACCAGAAATATCAAGTTGAAGGTTCTCTCGTGGAAATTAGGTCCGAGATTTATTGGTCCTTATAGGGTAATTAAGATCATTAACCTGGAGCTACCTCAGACTCTAAGGATCCATAATGTCTTCCACAGATCTCTGCTTAAGAGATATGTAGAACCTCCTGAACCATTGCCACTACCGCCTCCACCGGTGGTTGTTGATGGCAGTCTTGAGTTTCAGGTAGAAAAGATTGTTGACTCACGATATGTTCGCCGCTCTCTTCAGTACCTGGTGCACTGGAGAGGTTATGGTTCCGAAGAGAGAATGTGGGTTCCAGCTTCAGAGATAAAAGCGGACAGACTCATTCGGGCTTTTCATAGCTCCCATCCGGAGAGGCCTGGTCTTGAGGCTCCGGGGGCCCCTCGTAGAAAGGGGAGTACTGTCACGACTGTGACTGATCCAGACAGGTCTGGGAGGAGAAGGTCGCAGCGACTTGCTAATCGCGATAGCTTGTGAGTTTGCTCCATGGTTCAGGGTATGTCATCCGGGTTTTGCCTTGTGAACCTTTTTGTCCTGACTGGGAGTTTGTAGGCATCCTTCTCAGGTGAGTCCTGTCTGCCACTCCCAGCTACTATATTAGTTTCAGTTTCACTTGCAGTCATTGCCAGATATAGTCCTTAATTCCAGTTCTATTCTGACCTTTGAAGGAGATCGTTTGATGGTGTTGCTGTGGAGCTCTTGTCCGGCGTGGACTGTAGTGATTGGGATCGCCTTCTCTGCTCGTGACTGGATAAGTCTATCTCTGCTATAGTTTGTTTGTTGCTGTCTTCCCCTGCTGTTCTCCTAGACATGAGTGATGGTGACTAGTGCTCCCATCGGCCTTTCCTCACTCTAGGCTTGTTAGGGTGACTGAGGGTTTAGGCATCCTGCTCGCCGCACGGGTTCACACCCCGTCTAGGGTATCAGGGCAGACAGGTGCCAGCTTAGGGTTAGTCAGGGGTGGCCATACTATTCCCATCCGTAGATAAGGGTCTCCCTTCCCCTCCGTCTGGTGCGACACGACTGCTGCTGGGATAGCGGTCGTGACAACTAAACTGTGTAAAGAAATTAACACTGAAGAGGACACTATACAGCTACAGATGGGTCTAAATAGATTGCAGGCTTGGGCAGAGAAGTGGCAGATGAGGTTTAACACTGACAAATGTAAGGTTATGCAAATGGGAAGAAATAATGCAAATCACCCGTACATACTAAATGGTAAAACACTGGGTAACACTGATATGGAAAAGGACCTGAACATTTTTATAAACAGCAAACTAAGCATTAAAAACCAGTGTCAGGCAGCTGCTGCCAAGGCCAATAAGAATGGGTTGCATCAAAAGGGGCATAGATGCCCGTTATGAGAACATAGTCCTACCACTTTACAAATCACTAATCAGACCATACATGAAGTACTGTGTACAGTTCTGGGCTCCTGTGAACAAGGCAGACATAGCAGAGCTGGAGAGGGTTCAGAGAAGGGCAACTAAAGTAATAACTGGAATGGGGCAACTACAGTACCCTGAAAGATTATCAACATTAGGGTTATTCACTTTAGAAAAAAGATGACTGAGGGGAGATCTAATTACTATGTATAAATATATCAGGGGGCAGTACAGAGATCTCTCCCATCATCTTTTTTTCACCAGGACTGTGACTGTGAAGATGGGACACCCTCTGCGTCCGGAGGAAAGAAAGTTTGTACACAAACATAGAAAAAGAATCTTTACGGTAAGAGCACTGAGACTGTGGAACTCTCTGCCTAAGGAGGTGGTGATGGTGAGTACAATAAAATAATAAGAGGGTCTTGGATGAATTTCTGGAGTGTAATAATATTACAGGCTATGGCTACTAGAGAAGGGTTGTTGATCCATGGAGTTATTCTGATTGCCTTTCCCCTTAAGTGGGGAAAATTGGCTTGTACCGCACAGTTTGTTTTTTTACTTCCTCTGGATCAACTAGCAGGATAACAGGCTGAACTGGATGGACAAATGTCTTTTTTCGGCCTTATATACTATGTTACTATGTTACTATGTAAGGTCACTGCAGTATTTTGGATGAGGAAACGTTATACAGGAGAGGCCCTGCTGCCGCTTTGTTAACTCTAGATAAATTCCGCCTGATTGCACGTCCCCGTGACGTCCACGATCCAATTGGATATCTTCCCTATAAACTTTTGATGTTCTTTTATGCGCCTATCATGGTGATCATGGGAAACGGGGAATCAGGGTTCCATGCCGGAGAGGGAGCCTGAGAAATGGATGCCACATCCAAGGGAGGTCAATGGCTAAAATCTGATTGGGTCGAGAGGGTGGGTAAAGTTATTAAATTAAATTCAGCACATGCGCCAGGCAAGGGATGTGCGTCAAACCGGCTAGGCCCAGAGCTGCTACAATATTTCACCCATTATCGCACACCACCAGGCCGGGCTTGAGGCCCACTGGCACCAACCACTCATCAGGCTGTTGTTCAAGGCCCGTCCATAGCTCCTGCGCGGTGTGGGTTTTTCCCCCCAAACAGATGTTATAAAACTGCCTGCTGTCATTTACCCCTGGCTGTGCTAAAGTTGGCGGTGAAGGTGTTATGCTGACCGGATGAGGAGGCGGTAGAGGATAAGGAAGCGGAGTAGGAGGAGGAAGAAACAGGAGGCAAAGAGAAACGCCCTGCAATCCTCGGTGGTGGAAGGACATGCACCAAACTGCTATCCGCCTCAGGCCCAGCCGCCACTGCATTTACCCAGTGTGCTGTTTGCGAGATATAACGTCCCTCACCATGCTTACTGGTCCACGTATCCGTAGTTAGGTGGACCTTGCCACAGATGGCATTGCACAGTGCACACCTGATTTTGTCCCCCACTTGGTTGTGCAGGGAAGGGATGGCTCACCGGGAAAAGTAGTGGTGGCTGGGCACAACGTAGTGTGGGACAGCCACCGCCATCAGATTCTTAAAACTGTCTGTGTCCACCAGACAGAATGACAGCATTTCAAAGGCCAGGAATTTTCAAATGCTGGCAATCAGGGCCAGGGATCGCGGGTGGGTAGGGGGGTACTTCCTCTTTCGCTCCAGTGTTTTGGAGATTGACAGCTGAACGCTTCCATGGGACATTGTGGAGATGCTTGGTGACCGAGGTGGTGGCGTTGCTGCCACATTCTCTGTTTGCAGGGTGGCAGGTGCCACTGTCACTCCAGAGGGGGATGAAGAGGCAGAGACTGCAGCAGAAGAGGAAGCAGGAGGAGCCAGAGACATTTTATGGTTTTTGAGGTGTCTACTCCACTGCAGCTCGTGCTTTGCACTTAGATGCCTGGTCATGCAGGTTGTGCTCAGGTTATAACGTTTATGCCTCGCTTCAGGCTCTGATTTCACAGCGTGCAAACCACTCGTGTCTTGTCGTCAGCACATTGTCTGAAGAACTGCCATGCCAGGGAACTACTAGGAGCTGGCTTTGGTGTGCTCAGTACCTTGGTGCGGTGGACAGTAGCAGGCGTACTGTCTAATGGACGGCTGCTCCGCTTTTGCACCCTGCTCCCTGCTGTGCTGGTGGCTCTGTGCGACCACCGCCTCTTCCTCTGAACTGCACAGGTCACTCGCATGACCTTGATTCCATGTGGGGTCGAGGACCTCATCGTCCTCCACATCATCTTCCACCCAGTCTTCACCCCTGCCCTCCTTATCGTTCTGCACTCTGTAGAAAGCCTCAGTGTTTCATCATGATCCTAGACGTGCTGCGGTGGTCCTCCCATGTACTCATCCTGAAACATAAGTGATTGGGCATCGGTGCACTCAATCTCTTCCACTTCTGGGGCAGGTGTCATGCCCCACTCTGACGATGTGCGGAGGTCAGCCAGGATTGCAGCACGAGTCTAGTATTTGTTTTGATGCTGTGCTGGATCCGCCTCGCATCAGGTGCACTGGGTGGAGTTATTAGTTTAAATAGTCTCCAGCTAAGGTGCTCTGAGCGGATTATACTCTTCATTGTGGTCTTGGAAGGAAGGTTGGCTGTTTGTTCCTGCTCTCTGCAGATAAGTGTATTTTCTAGTTTGGTTGTTTATGTCATCTATCCCATCCAGGTTCTGTGCGAGCTGGCAGCTCCTTTCTCCCCACTTCACCATCTCAGGGAGTTCAGGGTTCTGTTAGCATAGGCTGGTGGACACAGCAAATCTACCATCAAGATTTGGTCTGTGGGCTGAGCATTGTAGGGAAAGAGGTCAGGGATAAATTAGGAGGTGACCCTTCCCCCGTCTCTCGTCCAGAGCCTGGTTGGTGTGTTATCTGTTCAACTGTGCACGTCCGCCGTGACATTATAATCCGCCATACTGTGACCGCCATTTCTCAGTGTTTATGGGATGGGCGTCAATTGAAGCACTGGTTGACCGCATGCAGGGTTTGTCCCTGGAGGTTGCGGATCTACGTAGTACGGTCAACAGTGTCAGAGGGTGTTGGCTTCAGGTACAGGTCAAATTGTTGGGGAGCCTAAAGTCGCTCTTCCGGAGAAATTTGCAGGGGGTACTGATGATTTTTTCCGTTTCAAGGAATCATGTAAGTTGTACTTTCGTTTGTGCCCATTTTCATCAGGTAATGAGGATCAGAGGGTGGGTATCGTCATGTCTTTGCTGAAAGGGGACGCGCAATCCTGGGCTTTTTCCTTGCCGCCCGATTCTCTGGCTCTCCGGTCGGTGGAGGAATTTTTTAAAGCCCTGGGATTGATTTACGATGACCCAGATCGAGTTTCAATGGCAGAGTCAAAATTACGTAACTTACTACAGGGTAAACATACTGCTGAGGTTTACTGCACAGAGTTTAGGAGGTGGGCTACTGAGTTGGGGTGGAACGACCCCGCGTTACGTAGCCAGTTTTGTCAGGGGTTATCTGAAAGGTTGAAGGATGCTCTGGCTTTTCATGAATACCCTGATACTTTGGAAAATGCAATGTCTTTGGCGATACGTTTGGATAGACGTATCAGAGAGAGGGGTAAGGGTCCCTCTGTGCAGGGGATTCCTCCAGCGTGTAGTTTTGTTCCACCAGCTGCCCAGGGAGATATTGCTTGTTATTCTGGCCTAGGAGAGGAACCCATGCAGTTAGGTCAGATATCTTTCCATTCGGATAGTAGAGACTTTCGTAAAGCGCACAATTTATGTTTCTTTTGTGGAAAGAGGGGTCATTTTGTTTTTTCTTGTCCGTATGTTGAACCACAGGGGAGAGTGATAAAGAAAAAAGAAAAAGAAAAAAAAACCTCCCTCACACTTGGTGGTATGAATGGTGTGGTGGAGCAAACTGGTGTGCAAGTTCCCTGCAGTTCCCGTTTTCTCCTTTCAGCTATGGTGGCGCTAGAGTCTCGAAATGTGTTTGTTAAAGTTTTTCTTGATTGTGGTGCTGGGGTAAATTTAATTGACTTTCTGTTTCTTCAGGGTTTGGGACTAAGTATTTGCACGTTAGAGAACGAGATTCGTGTTTTTGCCATTGATTCTTCCCCTCTTTCTCAAGGGAGCCTTACTCACGTTGTTCATGATATTCATTTAAGGGTGGGTGATTCACATACTGAGATTATTTCCTGTTTCGTCATGAAGGATTTGCCAGCTCCAATAGTTTTGAGGGTTGCCATGGTTGTCTAAACATAACCCAACTATAGACTGGCAGGCGAGACAAATCATTGGTTGGAGCAAGTTTTGTTCGGATAATTGTCTTGTCACATCTATTTCTGAAGTGTCCGTTACGGCCTTGCCTCAGTATCTCTCAGATTTTTCGGACGTGTTTGCGGAGGGTGGGGCTCAGGAATTGCCCCCTCATCGTGACTATGATTGTCCTGTGAATCTCATTCCGGGGGCTAAGTTGCCTAAGTCTCGGCTCTACAACCTCTCTCAACCCGAGAGAGAGGTGATGCGAAAGTATGTCGCCGAGAGTTTGGCAAAGGGTCATATTAGACCATCTAAGTCTCCAGCGGCTGTAGGTTTCTTCTTCGTGAAGAAGAAAGATGGATCACTGAGACCGTGTTTGAATTTCCGGGAGCTGAATCGTATTACAGTCCGGGATCCATATCCCCTGCCTTTGATCTCTGATCTTTTTGATCAGATTGTTGGAGCCAGGGTGTTCTCCAAGTTGGATTTGAGAGGAGCATACAATCTGATCAGGATCAAGGAGGGGGGTGAGTGGAAAACGGCCTTCAATACGCACGAGGGTCATTTTGAGAACCTGGTAATGCCTTTTGGGTTGACGAATGCGCCAGCGGTATTTCAGCGATTCGTCAATGATATTTTTCATCATTTGGTGGGGAGGTTCGTAGTAGTCTACCTTGATGACATTTTAATTTATTCTCCTGATCTGAAGACCCATCAGGATCATGTGAGACAGGTTTTGACGATCCTGCGGGAGAATAAGTTATACGCCAAATTGGAGAAATGTTTGTTTGCGGTGCAAGAGCTTCCATTTTTGGGATACATGCTTTCTGATTCTGGTTTTCGTATGGACCCCAAAAAGGTCCGGGCGGTTCTGGAGTGGGACCGACCGGAGAATCAGAAAGCTTTGATGCGATTTTTGGGGTTTACGAATTATTATAGAAAATGTATTTTGAATTATTCCACTCTAGTCAAACCTCTTACTGATATGACCAAGAAGGGCGCTGATGTCTGTCTGGTCGGATGAGGCATTGCAGGCCTTTTCGGCTATTAAGGAGCGTTTTGCGTCTGCTCCCATTCTGGTGCAGCCGGATGTATCTCAGCCATTTGTGGTCGAGGTTGATGCATCAGAGGTGGGGGTTGGGGCGGTGCCTTCGCAGGGTCCTTCTCCTGGCAAGTGGGTCCCGTGTGCCTTCTTCTCCAGGAAGCTCTCGGTCGCTGAGAGGAATTATGATGTTGGTGATAGGGAGTTGTTGGCGATCAAGTTGGCCTTTGAAGAATGGCGTCACTGGTTAGAGGGGGCTTCTCACCCCGTTACTGTGTATACAGACCATAAGAATTTGGCTTACCTGCAATCTGCCAAGCGTCTGAACCCTAGACAGGGCAGATGGTCATTGTTTTTTACCAGGTTCAATTTTGTGGTTACCTTTCGCCCAGGGGTCAAGAACGTCAAGGCAGATGCCTTGTCTCGCAGCTTCCCTGGGGGAGGTGATTCAGAAGATCCAGCGCCGATTTTGGCGGATGGAGTGGTGGTCTCCGCTCTGTACCCTGAATTGGAGATGGAGGTGTTGGGAGCTCAGGAGGGGGCTCCTGGTTCGTGTCCCCCAGGGAGGTTGTTTGTTCCTGAGGGCCTACGATACAAGGTGTTCAAGGAACATCATGATACTGTTCTCGCTGGACATCCTGGTGGTAAGTCCACCTGTGATCTGGTGTCCCGGAGGTTCTGGTGGCCAGGTTTGCGTAAGAGTATTGAGAATTACGTGGCAGCTTGTGAAACCTGCGCTCGGTCTAAGGTTGCTCATACTCGACCGCCTGGTTCACTTCTTCCATTGTCTATTCCATCTCGTCCTTGGACACATTTGTCCATGGACTTTATTACGGACCTACCGAGTTCCTCCGGGAGAACAGTGATCTTGGTGGTAGTCGATCGTTTCAGTAAAATGGCTCACTTTATACCACTAACAAGTCTGCCTAACGCTAAGACTCTTGCGCAGATTTTTGTGGATAATATTGTTAAATTGCACGGTATTCCTTCGGATATTGTCTCTGATAGGGGCACGCAGTTTGTCTCCAGGTTTTGGAGGGTGTTCTGCTCTCGACTTGGCATTCAACTTTCTTTCTCGTCGGCTTTTCATCCACAGTCGAATGGTCAGACAGAGCGTACTAATCAAAACCTGGAGACCTACTTGAGGTGCTTTGTGGCTGATAATCAGGAGGACTGGTCCTCATTCTTGCCCTTAGCAGAATTTGCATTGAATAACCGTAGGCAGGAGTCCACAGGTAAGTCGCCATTTTTTGGCGCATACGGTTTCCATCCTCAGTTTGGTACCTTTTCTGGGTCTGGTTCCTCCGGGATGCCAGAGGAGGAGAGATTCTCTTCTGCCTTATCCTCTATCTGGCAGGGGATTCAAGGGAATTTGGAGAGGATGGGTGAGAGGTATAAACGAATGGCTGACAGGAGACGTGTGACTGGTCCGGACCTGTGTGTGGGTGATTTGGTGTGGTTGTCCACTAGGAATATCAAGTTGAGAATGCCATCTTGGAAACTGGGTCCAAGATTTGTTGGTCCATATAAGATTTCTGCTGTGATCAATCCTGTGTCATTTCGACTTGATCTGCCGCAGACTTGGAGGATCCACGATGTCTTCCACAAGTCTTTACTAAAAAAATATGTTAAACCGGTGGTACCATCGCCATTGCCTCCTCCTCCTGTTCTGGTCGAGGGAAACTTGGAGTTTGAGATTTCCAGGATTCTCGACTCAAGAGTTCTGCGGGGTTCCCTCCAGTACCTGGTTCACTGGAGGAGATACGGTCCTGAGGAGAGGATGTGGGTTCCGGCGTCAGATGTCAACGCCAGCCGTCTGGTGAGGGCCTTTCATAGGTCCCATCCGGATAAGGTTGGTCCAGGGTGTCCGGAGGTCACCCGTAGAAGGGGGGGGTACTGTCATGCCCCACTCTGACAATGTGCGGAGGTCAGCCAGGATTGCAGCACGAGTCTAGTATTTGTTTTGATGCTGTGCTGGATCCGCCTCGCATCAGGTGCACTGGGTGGAGTTATTAGTTTAAATAGTCTCCAGCTAAGGTGCTCTGAGCGGATTATACTCTTCATTGTGGTCTTGGAAGGAAGGTTGGCTGTTTGTTCCTGCTCTCTGCAGATAAGTGTATTTTCTAGTTTGGTTGTTTGTCATCTATCCCATCCAGGTTCTGTGCGAGCTGGCAGCTCCTTTCTCCCCACTTCACCATCTCAGGGAGTTCAGGGTTCTGTTAGCATAGGCTGGTGGACACAGCAAATCTACCATCAAGATTTGGTCTGTGGGCTGAGCATTGTAGGGAAAGAGGTCAGGGATAAATTAGGAGGTGACCCTTCCCCCGTCTCTCGTCCAGAGCCTGGTTGGTGTGTTATCTGTTCAACTGTGCACGTCCGCCGTGACAGCAGGGCTATGTGGATGGCCCTTAGAAACCCTGCTAGCAGAGTCATCAAAAAGCAGAAGAGACTGCTTCATGACTTGGGGCTCAGACTGCTTGGCTGATTTGCAAGGGGGCGAGGTGAAAGACTGATGGCCATGGGCTGCAGGCGCCAACGCCGATCTTTCAGGAAGGGACTGGGTGGGAGACAATGTGAAGGAACTGGAGGTACTGTCAGCCACCCAATCTACTATCGCCTGTACTTGTTCTGGCCTCACCATTCGTAGAGCGGCATTCGTGCCTACCAAATACCGCTGAAGGTTCTGTCGCCTACTCGCACCTGAGGAAGGTGTTTCACTGGTGCATTTAGCTGGCACAGATTGACCACATCCTCTCCCTGAAACAAGAGCTCCACCAACACCAGCAGCACCACGACTAGGGCCACGTCCCTTATTTGATGCTCTCCTCATTGTTTGCATTCACCCACCAAACTAACAGATGGTTTATGTCAGGCGACCATGTAACCGCCAATAGTCAACAATTAAGTTCACTGACAGTAAGGCTGTGACGGTGTTATAAAGAAAAAATATTTCTTGAGGTCACACAACAGTGTGACATGCAAATTTAATACAATTATTTCACGGTCACACAAAATAGGATTTTGTCAACCAACAATGTAACAGCAGTATTGACTGGTTTTATTGGACTGTCAGAAATTCAGCACAGCCAGCAAATGTACAATCTAGCACCAGAAGTGTCCTTTTTTCAACCGACAATGTAACAGCAGTATTTAACGCTTTTATTGTACTGTCAGAAATGCAGCGCAGGCCGCAAATGTACAATCTAGCACAAAAAGTGTGCTTTTTTTCAACCAACAATGTAAAAGCAGTATTTAACGGTTTTATTGGACTGTCAGAAATGCAGCGCAGGCCGCAAATGTACTATCTAGCCCAAAAAGTGTGCTTTTTTTCAACCAACAATGTAAAAGCAGTATTTAATGTTTTTTTTGGACTGTCAGAAATGCAGCGCAGGCTGCAAATGTACTACCTAACACAAAAAGTGAGTTTCTTTTCAACCGACAATGTAACAGCAGTATTTACTGCTATGCAGTGTCGGTGTCAGTGTCAGAAAGAGAAAAAATCGCTTTAGGTCACCTAAATATGTGACAGACTAATGTAATTGAATTATTTTCACTGGCAGGTATGCACTGCAGGCCGCAGGGGTACTTGAAAAAGGGAATTTGTCCACCTGAAATCTAACAGATGGATTTAATGAATAGATTTTCCCTGTCAGATATTCAGCACAGAGGTACTTCACAGAATATGTCCCCCCCTGGGGCCCTGAAGTCACAGACGGATTCCCTATATTATTTTCCCTTTCCCTGGCACATATGCAGTGCAGGTGTCCTTAAAAAATGCCTAAATGTCGCCCACTGAGCTACCAGAATAGGATTAAAGTAATGTCCCTGGCACACATGCAGTTCGGCCGAGCACGCTCGCTCGACACTAGAAGCGTCCAAATTGAATTTTTGAAAACTTTGCTTATGTCTAGCAATACCATACACAACGTATGGGGAAGTGTGAGACTGTTTTTCGAATAAAGCAGCCTTGCTTTTGTTATCATATACAGTGTCTGTAGGAAGATATGTTTGTGTTTTGGATGTTCCCACACTGAGAAAAATAGCTTTTAAAGTAATAAAAACTGTATTGATGCTATACAATTTCTGTTCGCCTCTCCAGACTTTAACTAATGCAGTGTTTTGCTTGTCTCTAGACTCATACAGGTGCCATCAATTATAATGTACTTCTGATATAGATTTTTTTGCTGTGTTTTTGATAGTATTGGCTCTCATCACAGAGTGTATTTTATCAAGAAGTAAATACACCGATATCACTCTGCACAGATCATCAATCATTCAACTTGGTTTAAAAAAGGTAATCATGCTTCAGATGACCTCTTTGTCAGAGACAGAGCATTGTCATTACATTGAAGGAACTGTAACTGAACATCATAGTGCTTTTTGCTTATTAAGGCAGAAAAGGAAATAGAACTAAAAGAATTGCCTGTAGATTATTTTTTTATTTGTTACAAAAGATGATTATTTCTGGTGATCTCTTGAATTTAATTGCTGAAATAAAAATGTTTCCTATGTCCTTTTGAAAATTGGGAAGAAAGGGATACAAATGAGCAACCAGATTTAAAAGGCAGCTATCCTGTAAGTCAATGTTTGACCCTTTAAACAGGTCTTGAAACATAACTCTGATATTAAATAAGCCAGCACCTCATTTACAGACAGATGTTTTGGGGTGATTGCCCCTTATCAGTGGAGAGTAGTACTGGCTTACCTGAGTGGGAGTCCTAAGTCAGGATTTGGGCAGTACTATCTCTCCTTGGGGAGAGCGCCTTAGTCGGATTGAGAAGACTTATAGGCCATTCATGCCCCTATGGTATTCTGTGAAGGCTCATTTAAAAGGAAGGCTTTCTAAGAGCTCATTTGTATCCCTTTCTTCCCAGAATTCCAGAGAAGAATGTATGGCCTATAGGTCTCCTCATGCCAACTAAGGCGCTCTCCCCAAGGAGTGAAAGTATAGTACCTCCCAAATCCCTTAAAAAATGTATACACCTATAAATTAACAACCATCATATTTGATGGACAAACTATCAAAACTATATGCAATAATATATAATAGCAGCTAATGTGACCAATATTTCTGTTAAAAAAATTAAAGAGGTAACATATTTTTTTACTTTAAGATGCACTTAACTATTTTCAATGAGGAAAATAAGAAAAGTATTTTTCATCAGTCCTCAGGTCAGACCTCCTCATCAAACCCCCAAATAGCACCACTATTTTTAATCAGACCTCAGATCAGACCCAAATACTATATCAGACACCCAAGCTCTATCAGACCTCAGATAAGACCTTCATCAGACCCCCAAGCTCCATAAGCCTGATATAAGACACCCCTAACCACCATCAGCCGCAGATCAGCCCCCATCGGACTCCCCAGCCTCCATAAGCCTCAGGTCAGACAACCATCAGTCTCAGATCAAACACTTATGAGCCCCAGATCAGACCCCTATTAGCCTCAAATCAGACCCCTATTAGCCTCAAATAAGACCCTATCAGCCTCAGATCAGACCCCCATCAGACCTAAGATCAGAGAGCCTCAGATCAGGCCCCATCAGCCTCAGATCAGACCCCCATCAGACCTCAGATCAGATGTTAAAAAAATATATATAAATAAACTTACCTCGCTTGGTCCAGATACTGATACTCACTCACCGCTCCCTGGTCTTCTTCCAGCCCGTGCTACACTGTGACTTGACATTGCATAATGTCAGGTCACAGTGCGTGCCTATGTGCACTACATCCTGATGCTGTATGCTGTCAGTACACAGTGCAGAGCAGGGCCCAAAAGAAGACCAGGGAGGGTAAGTACATCCAGCGTATTACTTCCCTCCCTGTTCCCTGCACATCGCGTATGCTGATGACCGCTTCAATAATGGAAGCACTCATTAGCATTTGGACTATATAAGATGCAATTACATTTTTCCCTCACATTTGGGGGGAAAAAGTGATTTATAATCTGAAAAATACAGTAATTGTATTTATTTTGCTCACTGTGGGGATTTGCTCTGGTAGACAGGCTTGCGGACGCAGTATAGAGGCAACGACAAAGTCTTTAAGTTAAACAGTTCAGTATTTTATTCACACATAAGGAAAGTGACAAAAAGTCACGTTCAAGGAAAAAACTGTCACCTTGAGTCTGGTGTTTGTTCACACCAGGCAGCAACACATAAGTCCTTGGGTGAAACAGAAGTCCATGTGCTTTCATCCAAACACGATAGAAGGCCTTAATCCCGGCCCAAACTCTCAGGCTCCAACACAGAGACTGACAAAGCTCCACTGTAAGATGGAGGATAATCCACACCCAGCTGAGACTGCTGGCTGGGTTTTATATCCCTAACCAAAACCTGGCCTGGAACGTGGGGAACAGCCACCCACCCTGTACTTTGGCTGCTCCCCGTAAGAGCCGGCCAGGATCGGCTTTACAGCCACACTAAATAACCAATAGTGTCAGTCAGCACTAGCTGCCGCTGACACTTAAAATTACCGGCTCTTACCTCACTAAGGCCAGGAACCTCGATGACACATATCTTCCGTCAATGACAGCTCCTTGCGCTTTCCTACATCACTTATATCTCACTGACATATTCTGCAGTGCTTTACAGACGTTATCATCATTTGTTATCCCAAATGGAGCTCAGTATGTCTTTGAAGTGTAGGAAGAAACCAGGGTACTTGGAGGAAACACAAAAATAACATACAAACTATGGGGGACATTTAGCAAATCAGATATGACTGTTTTGTGGCTAAAAAAAGTCACAAGGTATGGCGATTGCAAAGTTTTCTATGATATTTGGTCAATTTTTGCATAATTTCGTGCTCCTTACCACTTTTCAAAGTAATTCATGTTTAAGAGATAAAAGTGAGATTAGACTTGGATTATGGCTCATTAACTATGTGCAACCTACGCCAAGCAACCCTCTGGACTACCTTTACACATAAAGGTGCAAACCACATCACACTCACACCAAATATATTATTAGGATGCATCATTTTATAAATTTGGTGCAGGCACATAGTGTTCTGTGGACTGATGAAACAAAATTAGAACTGTTTGGGCCCATGGATCAACGCTATGTTTGGAGGAGGAAGAACAAGACCTATGAAGAAAAGAACACCTTGCCTCCTGTGAAGCATGGTGGGGGGTCAATCATGCTTTGGGGCTGTTTTGCTTCTACAGGTACAGGGAAGCTTCAGCGTGTGCAAGGTACCATGAATTGTCTTCAGTACCAGGAGATATTGGATGAAAATGTGATGCAGTCCGTCACAAACCTGAGGCTTGGGAGACGTTGGACCTTTCAACAGGATAATGATCCCAAGCATACCTCCAAGTCCACTAGAGCAGGGGTAGGCAACCTCCGGCACTCCAGCTGTTGTGAAACTACAACTCCCAGCATGCATACTTGTTCTGCTCTTCTAAGAACTCTCATAGAAATGAATGAAGCATGCTGGGAATTGTAGTTTCACAACAGCTGGAGTGCCGAAGGTTGCTGATCCCTGCAGTAGAGCATGGTTGCAGATTAAAGGCTGGAACATTTTGAAGTGGCCATCGCAGTCACCAGACTTAAATCCGATTGAGAACCTCTGATGGGACTTAAAGAAAGCAGTTGCAGCGCGCAAGCCTAAGAATGTGACTGAACTGGAGGCTTTTGCCCATGAAGAATAGGCAAAGATACACGTAGATCGCTGCAAGACTATTGCTTCACGTTTAAAAGCTGTTATAACTGGAAAAGGATGTTGTACTAAGTACTAAGATTGAATGTCACTTGGGGTTGAATAAAACTGATAATGATGTGAGCACAGAAAAGACATTTGTGGTTATTTCATTATAAATGTTATGTTATATTTGTCTGACTTACAAGTGCCTCTTTGATTTAATTGTAAACAAAATGACTGAAATTATCAAAATCAATGTCAAACTGGCCAAAGCACTCAATTTCAGTGGGGTTGAATAATTTTGAAAAAGTTAAAACATGGCAAACAAGGTGATATTAATCCTTAAAATCCAATATTGAAAAAATTATAATATGTGACAGTTATCCTTTGAGTAAATGTGCAGTTGCGCATTCCCATGCCTTGAAGGCAGTATGTATTTGGAGGTGTGACTGTCTTCACTTTTGTTCTGTACCCCTAGCTAGCTCTTCCTTTCCAGTAGCTGTTTTTAAGTAGTGCAGTATATGTAGCTATAATCTGCTCTCCCTGAATTCGCTTGAGCCTTGCTGGCACAGAGAGAGGTAACAAATTAAGCAGACACAGAATACATGTTAAGTACTCATACCCTGAATTAATAGGCCATTTTGCACAAAGAGAGGTATTATAAAGAAGGTTTCTATCCAGAATGAGGTCACCCTGCCATGGTGATTGGGCACAAATGATTTTTATCAAAATACCTCATATTCATTTTATATTGTAAATATAGTATTAGTCCATATAGTTTATGTTTGCCAAGTGCTTTTGAATTGTGTCTGTTTTTACTTTTGTAGTTTCAGCCATGGCAATGCATACCTGTGCTTTATTTTGCAGAAGGTGCTGAATAGTTTTAGCCTTTTGCAGTATGCATTTGGAGGTGTTGTTTTCTGTATTTTGGGCCATTTACTGCTAACTAACCCATACTTACCTTATACAGCACTGTGCAAAAGTTTTACATAGTTTATTTTTATCGTTAATAAAATACAAAGTAAATGAACAAAAGAGTGTGTGACTACTATAGATCAGCAAATTTTTAAAAAATTCGATTTGCTGGTTCGCCAAATATTTTTGGAAAAATTTGGTTCGATCCGAATATATTTGCGGCAAGTTTCTTTAAAAAACGGCTTTTTCCTGGCTGCAGAGAGCCTTTATAGTAGTGTAGAACACTGTGCCTTGTAGTAACAAGCATAGGGAGTCTGCTTTAGTAGTGAAATAATTAGTGATAAGCGGCAGGGGAGATATTCGAATTCGCGCTATTTCGCGAATATTTTGTCGAATATTCGCCGAATATTCGCAAATTAGAAAATTAGCGATTTTTTTTTTTACTCGAAAAATCGGAAAGGTAATGATTGTGTAATATGCAAATTTTTGGAATTCGAATTTTCGGATTTGAATTTTTTTATTGCGAATTTTTCAACTTACAACTATTAGACAAAGAAGATTATAGCACTATATTAGCTAAATTGCTCTATATTCGATTTTTTTCGAATATTCTCTATATTGCTATAATATATGCTTAGTTTTTTCGAATATTCGTAATATTCTAAAACAAGAATATTTAGCAATATAGCGAATATTAAAAAAAAACGAATATAGAGCAAAATTCACAAACACTACTACTCCTAAAGTCAAGTATATTGCAGCCTTCTTATTGGCCCACAAGCTAGAAGCAGTGAGGGATCATGTGTACTGATTAAAAAAAATAATAATAATAATAATAATCTAAAAAATTCAATTGAATATTCAAAATTACGAATATATATATAACTATATTCGAAATATTCGCAAATTTTCGAAGTACCTATATTCGCAATAAAAATTCTAAATTCGAATATTCGTGATCAACACTAGAAATAATACTGTGAGTCCGTATGACATGCAGATGACAGGCGTTACACTTAGAATCACTGCACACTTTACTTATTTGGGCAGTCACAGCTCCAAAACTGACCAAATAACTCACGCATGAACTCAGCCTTACAGGTCAATGTTAGCGCCAAGAAGAAGCGCACTCCTTTTACTCCGTCATCAGCTGATTCCACATAGATGTCTACAGACCCTGTTCTATTAAACGCTTATACAAGTAGAGCCCCCCGACAGAGTGTAGAGAGTGTCAGCAGTAAGTTTTTGTTGACGTCACTGATTATTTTGCCCTTCCTCTGATCCGTCAGAACAATAACCCCCAAAAAATGGATCCTGTCTGTGGAGCATCCACCTTCACTCAGTCAGAATTTGATCAGTAATTCATCAGTATTGCTAGTGCCAAAAAAAAACAGGAGTGAATCCAAAACAGAGATGACACGTGAATGGAATAGTTGCATGTCTTCTGTGTTTTGTACCCACTCCTGCTTTTGGCTACCAAATCAGAAGCCAATTCTTTATTTATTTATTTTTTTGAACGGGGCAAAACCACAAATACAACACAGAAGGGGCAAAACCACAATATTTAAAAGACAAACTAAAAAAACAAAGTGCTTCATCAACAAGAATGGATTGACGACCAGTGTCGGGGTGACCAGGATGGTAATGCATATAGATCAAGAAATGTATGGGATTATGGCTGATAACTGTAGGACAGACCAGCGAACAAGCCGACTCAAGCTCATTCCGTGATGAGCTGGGTTGCTGATAAATGGATTCTAAAGTGTCTGAAGAAATGTGAGTAAAGACATTGGAATAAATTGTCCACTTCCTCCAACGTGACCTCATCATTTGATTTATGAATATTATTCCATAAAGTGTTGAAGTCCTCTGCATGGATGGCATAAGAAATATCCATGCGAAGTTCGATGGGCAGCTCTGTGGCCGACACTGATCCAGACACGTCATACCCAGTCCACATAGCTGCAAGCCATGTAAGGTCCTGAGAAATGATAACCAGCTTACCCAAACAGTCAAAGTTTCTTTGGAACCACGTCCGTATGATAGCCGTGAACGCCTCGGGCCATTATACAGGAAGAGCGTGAGGCAAGTAAATGTCTTTGGTAACACCTCCAATAGATCGTCCTCTGTGTATGTCCCCCAGAACCAACTTGTCCACACAATCCGGTCTTCTGTGCTTGCCTTGGTTAGTGGAGGATTTGATGAAATCTGTATGAGCACAACCAGTGGATCTCTGTCCTTTACTTTGAGTCCAGGTAAACAGGAAAATTTGGCTTTTAGGTTCAGCTCTGAGCCCACTTCAATGGCAAGACCATTCTGCGTCTCGGCAGCTATGTGCGCAGACAGGTGCTTGGAATATTCTTTCAGTCTGGTGTATGAGAAATTATACATCGGTGTCACGCTGTACAGAGTCCATTGTTTTTGTAGGAGCAAAGCAGCCTGTGCCGGATGAAGAGTTTCCCCCAAGGGGGTGCACTGCAGGATTTTCTTTGAGAAAAGCTTTGCAATGCAGACCATCGACGTGCAGAGGTCAAGCTTCCGGGAGGATACCTTGAGCTGTGAAAATGACTGCTCCTTCATGCCGATGACCTGCTTCTGGGGGTTAACACCCCATTGGTTGGTATTTGCATATCCTTGCGATAAATGATGTTCCCGTTTACTCACTGTAAACAGAGATATTGACAGACAAATGTATCAAACTCTGCTGCAATCTTTCTAGGCGCTACTTGTCCAGTCCCCTGACCAGCCAGATTTACCAGCATCTGTTCCAGGACATGAAGCAGTGGAATCACATCGTTCATCCCGTAGTCCTGGCGGCTGACAAATAACCTCTTCAAAGGGCCTGAGCAAACGTCAGGTGTTACGCATGAGCTGCCACTGGCTGACATCAAAGTTACACAGTGGACTACTCCTGTCCACTTGGATCATCAAGAAATAGTTGATGGCCTTTCTCTGTTTGTGTAGTCAGTCAGTCCAACATATGGAGGGTGGAATTCCAATGGTTGGAAACGTTGCATATCAGCCTATGTTGAGGTATGCCATTCTGCCGATTAAGCTCAAGGAGGGTGTGGTTTGCGGTTTACGAGTGGCCGAAGTGCATGCAAAGTTTCCTAGCCATTTTTAGGATGTTTTGCAGATGGGTGGAAGACTTCAGGAACCACTTGACAACCAGATTGAACACGTGTACCATGCAGGGTGCATGGCTCAGCCCTCCTTGATGCAGCGGCGACACCATGTACATGAAAATAATGTATTTGGTGTAAATCGCGAGAGGGGCATATTTGGAGACATTGACTTAACAAGAGATACAGAGCAGCGGAGTTTGCTTTGAAATAAAAAATTTCAACACTGCCTATTTCAGCCAATACAGCAAAAGGAGGTGTACAGTCACCCATCAATTTTCCCCAAAAAAGACTGTTTCACTAAACACATTTCACCACTAAGTAATTCGGCCCATACCGCAAAAGGAGGTGTACAATCACCCATAAATTTTCAAAAAAAACCTGGGTCACATAAATAATTTCACCACTAAGTAACTCTTTCCATACCGCAAAAGGAGGTGTACATTCACGCATGCATTTTCCGAAAAAAAAAAAGCCAGTGTCACATTAAGTACTTCAGTCCAAACCGCAAAAAGAGGTGTACATTCACGCATACATTTTCCGAAAAAAAGCCAGTGTCACATAAAAAATTTCACCACTAAGTACTTCAGTCCATACCGCAAAAGGAGGTGTACATTCACGCATTAATTTTTGGAAAAAAGCCAGTGTCACATAAAGAATTTCACCACTAAAGTAAGTCGTTCCATACCACAAAAGGAGGTGTACATTCACCCATACATTTTCTGAAAAAAAAAGCCAGTGTCACATAAAAAATTTCACCACTAAGTAAGTCGTTACATATCTCAAAAGGTGGTGTACATTCACCCATACATTTTTCGGAAAAAAGTCTGTGTGACATAAAGAATGTCACCACTAAGTACTTCGGTCCATACCGCAAAAGGAGGTGTACAATCACCCATACATTTTCCCGAAAAAAAGGCTGTGTTGCATAAAAAATTTCACTGCAAAAAGGTCTTTACCACATACAACTGCACCGCTGAACGGCAAGTGGGTCCTTTAATTGAGAGGGGTCACACATGGCTAGTGTATCTACATGCCTCCAACATAATTCTTAGATCTCTACATGAAAATAATGTTTTTGCTGTAAATTGCGATAGGGGCATAGCTGGAGACATTGACTTCACAAGAGATATAGAGCAGCTGAGTTCAGCCACCTCTTTTTGCTTCCCGCTGTTTACTGCTCCTGAATTAAAACTGGGGCAACCAGCTTCAGCTTCTTCTGATGTGTATGCCTATGGAGTCCTTTTGTTATGGCTTTGCACAGGGAGCAAGATTGTTACGCACAATTCTGATGGAACTCCTGATCTTAAGAAACTGGACTTGGACTCCAAAGCAGAGGCTCTCCTGTCATGTCTTGTGTGCTGTAGAGATCGAATGCAGAAGAAGCAGATAAAAACACATGAATGTTTTCAACTTAGGGTACTTTCACACTAGCGTCGCTGGATTCTGGCAGGCAGTTCCATCCAAAAACCATACAGTGACTGAACTGAAGACATCCTGATGCATACTGAATGAATTGCTCTCCATTCAGAATGCATTAGGATAAAACTGATCCGTTTTTTTCCCGGTATTGAGCCCCTAGGACAGAACTCAATACTGGATAAGAAAAATGCTAGTATGAAAGTACCCTTAGTAAAGCTGCTTGATTTAATTGTAAATAGATGGTAAAGGTAAAGTCTGCTGGTGTGTTGTCATCAGCATCTTTATTATGTTTACTGCAGGACCCACAACTACGTAATTCAGTCCATACCGCAAAAGGAGGTGTACAATCAACCACCAAAAAATTTCACCAGTGAAAGGATAATGGAATTCGGTTCATACAGAACAAAGTCTACAATCACCCATCAATTTTCCCCCCCAAAAAAACAGTTTCACATAAAAAATTTCACCACTACGTAATTCAGTCCATATTGCGAAAAGGGCTTCACCACATATAAATGCACCGCTGAACGGCAATTAGGCCCTAATTAATTTCTACTTTTATACAACACAAAAGACTTTTCAACAGATAAGTGCAACGCTGGACGGGGAATATATTTTTATTTTGCCACTAATACACGGCAAACTGGGCTTTAGAGTATTTCACTACACCGCTGAACGGCAATTAGGCCCTTATTTTTTTCTATTTTTACACTACACAAAATGCTTTTCAACAGATAAGTGCAATGCTGGACGGCGAATATATTTTTAGTTTGCAACTAATACACGGCAAACTAGGCTTTAGAGTATAGCACTGCACCGCATAAGGGCAATTAGGCCCTAGTTTTTTTAAACTTTCATGGCTTGAAAAAACGCAACAATCGCGAAACGGCTGTTGCCTCCTAGCTGTGTTTTGCCCATATGACGCTTACATTTTTATGTGAATAAAGCTGCAAAAAGTATTTTGTGGTGAGTGCAGCATTCTTTTTTCTTTTCTCTAATTTGTTGCAAACACGGAAAACTCGGCTTTAGAATATATCACTGCACTGCGGAACGGCAATTAGGCCCTAATTTTTTTCTACTTTTACAGTACACAAAAGGCTTTTCAACAGATAAGTGCAATGCTGAACGGCAAATATATTTTAATATCGCTACTAATGCACGGCAAACAGGGCTGTAGAATATATCTCTGCACCGCTGAACGGCAATTAGGCCCTAATTTTTTTATACTTTTACACAACACAACAGTCTTTTCAACAGATAAGTGCAACACTGGATGGCAATTTTATTTGTATTTGGCCAATAAAAAACAGCAAATAGGGCTGTAGAATATATCACTGCACCGCACAAGGGCAATTAGACCCTCATTTCTTTCTGTTTTTACACAGCACAAAGGCTTTTCAACAGATAAGTGCAACACTGGATGGCGAATATATTTTTATTTTGCCACTAATGCACAGCAAACAGGGCTGTCAAATCTATCACTACACTGCTGAATGGCAATTAGGCTCTAATTTTTTCTATTTTTACACTACACAAAAGACTTTTCAATAGATAAGTGCAACGCTAGACGGCGAAAATATTTTTATTTCGCCACTAATACATGGCAAACTGGGCTTTAGAGTATATTTACTGCACCACACAAGAGCAATTAGGCCCTAATTTATTTAACATTTTACAAAGCACAACAGGCTTTTCAACATATAAGTGCAACGCTGGATGGCGAATATATTTTTTTCCCCGCCAGTAATACACGGCAAACTGGGCTTTAGAATATATCACTGCATAGCAGAACGGCAATTAGGCCCTAATGTTTTCTTCCTTCACCCAACACAAAAGGCTTTTTAACAGATAAGTGGAATGCTGAATGGAGAATATATTTTAATTTTGCCACTAATGCACGGCAAATAGGGCTGTAGAATATATCACTGCACCACAGAATGGCAATTAGGCCCTAATTTTTTTCTTCTTTTGCACAACACAACAAGCTTTTCAACATATAAGTTCAACGCTGGACGGCGAATATTTTTTTAGTTTGCCACTAATACACGGCAAACTGGTCTTTAGAGTATATCACTGCACCGCACAAGGGCAATTAGACCCTATTTTTTTTTTACTTTTACAAAACATAACTGGCTATTAACAGATAAGTGCAACGCTGGACGGCAAATATATTTTTATTTCGCCAGTAATACACAGCACACTCGGCTTTAGAATATATCACTGCACCGCAGAACGTCAATTAGGCCCTAATTTTTTTCAACTTTTACACAACACAAAAGGCTTTTCAGCAAATAAGTGCAATGCTGAACAGTGAATATATTATTATTTTGCCAGTAATACATGGCAAACCGGGCTTTAGAATATTTTACTGCACCGCAGAACTGCAATTAGGCCCTAATTTTCTACTTTTACACAAAAGGCTGTTCAACAGATAAGTGCAACGGTGAACAGCGAATATATTTTTATTTCGCCACTAATACACAGCAAACTGGGCTTTAGAATATATCACTGCGCCGCTGAGCGGCAAAAATATTTTTCCTTTTTCTACTAAAACACGCAAAAGAGGGCTTTAAAACAGATAATTGCACCGCTGAGCGGCAAATATATTTTTCCTTTTTCTACTAATACACGCAAAAAAGTGCTTTAAAACAGATAACTGCACTAGTGTTGTTAGAGCATGCTCCCTGCACGTTTGTTGGCTGCTACGCAGCCAATAAATGTGCAGGTGAGTACTTCCCTTCACTGTAATGCCATTGCCATGCTGGTTACTGGCATTACAGTGATTGGCTGGCACCCGATATATAGCACCTGATGACACGTGTTCGGCTCAGAGTTAGTGAGGGAGAGCTGTGCTGAAGAAGGGAAAGATAGTGTAGGGAGTGAAATTTTATTTTTTTCAGTTGAAAAACTTTATCAGAGACCCAAAAGTCCTTTTGAGGACTATTGTTGTGTGTGGCAGCAGCAATATATATTTTTAGCGCAATCTGCGCTAAATTGCTAAAACTTTACAAACCCAAAAGTCCTTTTAAGGACTATTGTTGTGTGTGGTAGCAGCAATATATATTTTTAGCGCAACGTGCTCTAAATTGCTAAAGTTTACAGACCCAAAAGTCCTTTTAAGGACTATTGTGTGTGGCAGCAATATCTATTTTTAGCGCATCCTGCGCTAAATAGCGTGCAATAGTTAGACTGCTGCAGACAGCAGCATTATCTGCGCTACATCTCCTGTGTAACGTGTGTGCATCCCAAAAATTTCTGTGACATCCAGTGTACTTTTTCTGTAGATGGTGTCCACTGTGGACAGTGACATTAGCTACGCTACATTTCCTGTGTAACGTGTGCACATCCCAAAAATATCAATGACATCCAGTGTACTTTTTCCGTAGACAGTGTCCGCTGCGGACAGTGACATTACCTGGTGTACATCTTCTATTTAACATTTACACATCCCAAATTCCTGTGATATTCCCTGTCATTTTTTATTAGCCGCTGGTGACATCAGCGACATTATCTGCAGTATTTCTCCTATGCAACGTTTCCACATCCCAAATACCTTTGACATTCCCTGTAATTTCATATTAGCCGCTGTTGACATTAGCGACATTATCTGTGGTATTTCTTCTATGTAACGTGTGCGCATTCCAAAAATATCTGTGACGTCCAGTGTACTTTTTCCATAGATGGTGTCCGTTGCGGACAGTGACATTAGCTGCGCTACATCTCCTGTGTAACGTGTGCACAGCCAAAAAATATCAGTGACATCCAGTGTACTTTTTCCTTAGACAGTGTCCGCTGCGGACAGTGACATTACCTGGGGTACATCTCCTATGTAATGTTTCCACATCCGAAATACCTATGACATTCCCTGTAATTTTTTTATTAGTCGCTGGTGACATCAGCGACATTATCTGCTGTATTTCTCCTGTGTAATATTTCCACATCCCAAATACCTGTGAGATTCCCTGTAATTTTATATTAGCCGCTGTTGACATTAGCGACATTATCTGTGGTATTTCTCCTGTGTAATGTGTGCGCATCCCAAAAATATCTGTGACATCCAGTGTACTTTTTCCGTAGACAGTGTCCGCTGCGGACATTGACATTAGCTGCGCTACATCTCCTGTGTAACGTGTGCACATACAAAAAATAACAGTGACATCTAGTGTACTTTTTCCGTAGATGGTGTCCGCTGCGGACAGTGACATTTCCACATCATAAATAGCTTTTTTTATTTTTTTGCGCATACACTTACAAATTCTACGCTACTGTACGTGTGACATACTTTCAAGCATTTATAACATTTAATATGAAGAAGGCGAGCAGTAAGGGACAGGGTAGTAAGGGAAGTGGCCCTGATGCTGATGGTGCACGCAGAGGCCGTGGCCCTTGGTGCATTGAAACTGTGCCTGCTGCCAGAGCACAAGAAAAAAAATCATCCACGATACCTAGCTTAATGTCCCAGTTTGCAGAACGGCGCAGGAGAACACTCTTGAAGTCAGACCAGTGCGACCAGGTTGTCAGTTGGATTGCAGCAGATAATTCTTCCAGTCGGTTAAGCACCACCCTGTCTTCCACCAAGTCCAGTCTCAGTAGCCAGGAGTCTGGTCAACACAATCCTCACCCTGATCCTCCTTCCTCCCACTATGGAGAGTCTTGACAAACAAATGATCCCACACTTAGATATTCCGAGGAGCTCTTTTCAGCGCCATTCCTTCATTTGGGCCTCTCAACAAGCCCGCTTGAAGAGGGACATGATATCTTGTGCCCTGAATCCCAAACTCTTGAGCCTCCACAGTCACAAGAAGATGACAGTGGGGAACGGCAATTAGTGTTTCACGAGGTGGATGATAATGATGAGGCACAGTTGCCAATAAGTCAACGGCAATTAGTGTCTCAAGAGCTTGATGATGAGGATGAGACACAGTTGTCAATAACTGAGGTTGTTGTTAGGTCAACAAGTCAGGAGGATGAGCAGAGTGAGGAAGTGGAAAAGGAGGTAGTGGACGATGAAATCACTGACCCAACCTGGGAAGGTGGCAAGCTGAGTGAGGACAGCAGTACAGAGGGGGAGAGATCCACAGCACCGCAAAAGACTGCAAGAGGCAGTGGGGTGGCAAAAGGGAGAAGGCGGGCCACACCAAACAGGCCCGCAACTGTTCCACGGAGCACCACCCCTTGCGGAAATCTCCCTTGCCAATGGGTAGGCACTTTTTTGAGGAGAGTGCGGATGACAAAAGAATAGTATTTTACAACCTGTGCCGTACAAAATGAGCCGGGGCGTGAACACTAGCAACCTCACAACCAGCAGCATGATCCGCCACATTGTATCCAAGCACCGGAATAAGTGTGCCGAACGCCTGGGTCCACAATCTGTGTCTGCGGGTCACACCACTGCCTCCTTTTCCACTGTGTTACTTGCTGGCCAATCGCCTGTCGAAGGCGCAGGCTCGGATGCTTCCCGCCATGCACCTGGACCTTTGCAAGCACCATCAGCGACCACATCCACTTCCGTGTACCAGCGCAGCGTGCAAATGTCCTTACCCCAGGCATTTGAACGCAAGCGCAAATACCCAAGAACCCACCCACAGGCCATAGCACTAAATGCGCAAATTTCCAAATTAATGGCCCTGGAAACGTTGCAGTTGCCATTTAGGCTTGTGGACATTGAGGTCTTCCGCAGCATGATGTCGGCGGACGTCCCTCATTGCGCAGTCCCCAGCAGCCGCTATTTTTCAAGGTGTGCCGTGCCCGCCTTACACCAGCATGTGTCCTGTAACATCACCCGTGCCCTTACCAATGCAGTTACTGGGAAGGTCCATTTAACCACTGACACATGGACAAGTGCTTTCAGCCAGGGACGCTACATTTTCCTGACGGCACACTGGGTGAACGTTGTGGAGGCCGGGAGCGAGTCGTACCTTGGGATGGCACAGGTGCTACCAACACCAATGATTGCAGGCCCTAATTCCATCAGTGTTTCCACCACCACCTATGTCAGTGGCTCCAACCCCCACTTCTCCTCCTCCGCCTACTCCTCCACTTCCACCTCAGAATTATCCTCTTGCAGCACCAGTCAGCCATCAGTCGGAAGCAGTGTAGCACTGCAGTGGGGAAGCGTCAACAGGCCGTGCTTAAGCTGATCTGCGACAAACAGCACAACACTGCAGATCTGTGGCAGGGGATAAGAGACCAGACTGCGCTCTCGCCACTCAACCTAGAACCAGGCATGATTGTTTCTGACAATGACCATAACTTGGTGGCGGCTTTGGAGCTCGGGAAGCTCACACACATCCCATGCTTTGTGAGCAGCAGAGAGCAGTAGTGGAATACCAGCTGCAACATGGTCATCGCCTTTCCAGTCAGCTTCCGCTCTTCACAAGTGACGAGTAGGCATGGATGTCTGAAATCTGTGAGGTTTTATGCAACTTTGAGGAATCAACACAGATAGTGAGCGGCGATGCCACTTTTATCACCGTAACTATCCCACTTCTGTGTCTACTGAAATGCTCGCTGATGAATGAAGGTGGACTCTTTGCATGTGGAAGAGGTGGAAATGGGGGAAGACAGTACACGGGGTGATAGCCAGACCACCTTCATTTCGTCTTAGCGCGAATTGGATGATGATGATGATGAGGAGGAGGAGCAGGAGACGGTTGCCTCCGCTACAGAGGGTAGTACCTATAGCAGGTTTATTCCATCTGCTCAGCGTGGATGAGCAGAAGAGGAGGAAGAGGATGTGGAAATTGAAAATTTTCACATTTTATTATTGATAATCAGTGAAATGAAGAATTGATGATGTAAAATCTTGACAATCAACAGGTTGGTAGATGTACACAGGAGACAAGACAGACACACTAGGTTTATATGGGGATGATTGGGTGTGAAGGGGTATAAGAGTAGTGAAGGCATGATGAGCCCAACTGAGGACCAAATGACTTGACCGATAGATTATAAAATCATGTGACCAATCCATTGGATAATCAATCTGAGAAAATAGAGGATGTGCGGAAGCTCCCCCAAGGCTCCCATATTTTTGTGTGTGCATGTCCTGTACCGCGTTCCTCATCACCTAATTCTTCCATGTCGACCAGGGAAGACGGATAAAAGTACTATTAAGGGTGAAAGGGGTATAACGGACCGGTAAAGGTGCCCATAGAGTGAGAATACGTCACGCCATAAGGGGGCCACTCCCGAGCAATCTAACCATATGTGTAGCATAGTGCCTTCTGCAGCTTGACAACGCCAGCAGGTATAGGGCACTGAAGGATAGAATTTGTGCAGATTTACCAGAGTTCTATACCACCTGGTCCAAATTTTGTAGTTAAGTTCTTGTAGCCTACAAGATATAGAAGACTTATGGGTGAATAGTATAGACTTTTTCCATTGGACTATCGTGAGAGTGTTCCCAAATTCCTCTTCCCAAATGTGCATGGGTTTTCTAGCCTGTGTGGATATCACATCATCCTTGTCCTCGATCTCGCCATCATTCAACATGTTGTATATAAGAGATATAGCATGCCCTGGGGCTGAGGCTGCCACACACAGTTTCTCGAAATGAGTCAAGGGCTTGCTAAGCTGCACTCCAGGTGCCAAGGACCTAAGAAAATTGCGTAGTTGAAAATATAGACACCATTTGTCCTGTTTGTGGGAAGTTTCTAATCTTGCAAATAGAGCATCCAGCTCATATTGTGTTGGGAGCGCTTTAAGGTGGACTTTCCAGTCCCAATCTCCATCTTGGGTGCTGGAGGCTATTGTTTTGCTATTAAGGGCATGGGCGGGAGATGAGGAGGCGCCGAGGAAGAGGGACTGGCCACCGCTCAAGCATAGGAGCTAGGGGAGCTAGGTGCCCTGCTGACATTATGCGGCGACGGGCTGCTACTTAGCTGTGTTTCAGAGGTAAGTTGCTCTGAGTGCTTCCCATCGCTGGTCACCTCCGCCATCTTGGGAGACGCATAGCCCGACACGCTCCTGCTTGGCTGGCTGGTGGCCATGAAGAAACGGGCAATGGCTCCGGAGTCTCTCTCTACCAGTGCTCAGATCCGCAGCAGGCACTCGCCACAAATGTTTTAGAGCAGTGTACCTCAACTCCAGTCCTCAGGGCCCACCTACCGGTCATGTTTTAAGGATTTCCTTAGTATTGAGCAGGTGATATAATTAGTGTCAATGCCTTAGGACTTACCACAGGTGTTCATTCTGTGGGATATTCTTAAATCCTGACTGGTAGGTGGGCCCTGAGGCTGAAGTTGGGGAACTCTGTTTTAGAGAGTCAGCTCTGTAGCAGACTCTCACCCCTAATGTTTTAGAGGGTCTGCTCAGTAGCAGGTCCTCACCCGTAATCTTTTAGAGGGTCACCAGAAGACCCTTGCTCCTAATGTTTTTGAGAGTCACCAGCAGGCCATCAATCATAATTTTTCAAGGGTGTATGATGCCCTCCTTTATGTGTAATAAAGGGTGTATTGGAGTGCTAGTTCCTTGTAATTTTTGAAAGCCCTTTCACTTAGTGCATAGGCTTTATGAGTGTAGGAGTCCCAATACCTGAACAATTGTACCACAATGTGAATGAGGCCCTCCATTATGTGATGTACAGGTTGTATTGGAGTGCCTTTTCCTTGAAATTTGTGACAGCACTTGCACTTTATATACAAGTAAATATACACGAAAGAATGTTTCCTAACAACAAGTTTTCCTCTAAAATCGATTTTATCTTCGGTTTTGTGCGTATTAGTGTCAGTCTGTCAAAGTGGCGTACTACTCGAACAACATCATTCCCAGCAGCGCCCTGGGAGTCCAGGATGTATCTAGACATCATCCCCATGCTGTTCCCGTACCATTTTGGTGGTTTTTCCATCAATTTCTGACCTTTTCCTATGAACCAGATACCCTCCCCTCTTCAGAGCAGGGGTGCCTTGTTTAATGCTCGGGTTCTCCCATTGACTTCCATTGTGCTTGGGTACTCGGTAGAGCACCCGAGCATCCCGAGGTGTTCGACCCGAGCACCCGAACACCCGAGCACTTTGGTGCTCGATCAACACTAAACTGCACAGCTGAACAGCAAATATATATTTATTTTGCCACTAATACTCGGCAAACAGGGCTGTAAAATATATCACTGCACCGCTGAATGGCAATTAGGCCCCAATTTTTTCTATTTTTACACAACCAAAAGGCTTTTCAATAGATAAGTGCAATACTGGACAGCGAATATATTTCAATTTCGCCACGAATGCACGGCAAACTGGGCTTTAGAATTTAGCACTGCACTGCACAAGGGCAATTAGGCCCTAATTTTTTTCTACTTTTACACACCACAAAAGGCTTTTCAACAATTAAGTGCAATGCTAAATCGCGAATATATTTTTATTCTGGCAGTAATACACGGCAAACTGGGCTTTAGAATATTTCACTGCACCGCAGAACGGCAATTAGGCACTAACTATTTTCTACTTTTACACAAAAGGCCTTTCAACAGACAAGTGAAACGATGAACTGGGCTTTATAATATATCACTGCACCACTGAGCTGCAAAGATATTTTTCCTTTTACCACTAATACACGCAAAAAAGGGCTTTAAAACAGATAACTCCACCGATGAACGGCAAATATATATTTTCCTTTTCCACTAATACACGAAAACATGGTCTTTAAAACAGATAACTGCGCCACTGAGCGGCAAATATATTTCTTCCTTTTTCCACTAATACACGCAAAAGAGGGCTTTAAAATAGATAACTGCACCGCTGAGCGGCAGAGATATTTTACTTTTGCCACTAATACACGACAAAAAAGGTTGTAATTTTCGCACTTCACCAGACAACGAATAATAAACCCTTTTTTTCCCCACTAATAAAAGCCAAAAAATGCTTTAGAACATATAACTGCACTGCACTAGGGTATATAAAACATAGAAATATGTCCTTGTAATAACCCCTGTTAATGCCTGTAGCAAACAACACTTGCACCCTAAGGCCTCTTTCACATGGGCGAGATTTCCGCCCGGGTGCAATGCGTGAGGTGTAGGGATGAGCGAACCCGCACTGTATATTTTCGTAAAAGTCCGGGTTCGGGTTCGGTGTTCGGCGCTTTCTTGGCGCTTTTTGAAAGGCTGCAAAGCAGCCAATCAACAAGCGTCATACTACTTGCCCCAAGAGGCCATCACAGCCATGCCTACTATTGGCATGGCTGTGAATGGCCAGTGCAGCATGTGATCCAGCCTCTATTTAAGCTGGAGTCACGTAGCGCCGCACGTCACTCTGCTCTGATCAGTGTAGGGATAGGATGCAGCTGCTGCTGTTAGGGCCAGATTAGGCAGTGATTTACTCTTCAAAAACACTTACTGAAGTGATCGATGTACAGCTGTGTATCATTCAACCTCTGCTATTTAATTGCTCACTGTTTTTAGGCTGCCCAGAGCGTTTTTCTGTCACTTTTTTCTGGGGTGATCGGCGGCCATTTTGTGTCTTGTGGTGCGCCAGCACAAGCTGCCACCAAGTCCATTTAACCATCAACAGTGTGTTTTTTTTTCTTCTATATCCTACATCAGGGGCTTGGCTGTACTTGCTATTTTATTGAGGGGTGAAATACAATTGCCAAAATAGCAGTACCCTAAATCTGGTGTTTCAGCTGTGGCTAGCCAATTGTAATACTGTCTGCTGTCTGGCAAAGGATATATTTTTTTCTGGGTTGAAATACAATTCCCAAATTAGCAATTCCCTAAATCAGTGGTTTCTGCTGAAGCAGGCCAAGTTTAAATATATCCATAAAAGGGTATATTACATTGAAGGTGCTGATAGGGTCATTCTCAATAACTTCACACGCTACCGTGCATCTCCAAGTCTAATTCTGTCCGTAAACGTATACCTGTCATCCAGCGCCTAAATAATAGGCCTACAATTTATAATGAGCTAAATCTGTGGTTACTGCTGTGGCTGGTCAAATTATTTAGTGTCCGTCAAAGCACAGTTTTTGTTCTGGGTTGAAATACAATTCCCAAATTAGCAATTCCCTAAATCAGTGGTTTCCAGCTGAAGCAGGCCAAGTTTTAATATATCCATAAAAGGGTGTATTACATTGAAGGTGCTGATAGGGTCATCCTCAATAACTTCACACGCTACCGTGCATTTCCAAGTCTAATTCTGTCCATAAAAGGGATACCTGTCATCCAGGGCCTAAATACTAGTCCTACAATTTATATTCAGCTAAATCTGTGGTTACTGCTGTGCCTGTATTAGTGTAATACGGTACCTAAATAGATAGCCAGATAGTGTTAGGTGCCTGTAAAAAAAGGCCTGAATTTGAATTCAATACATTGGGCCAAATAATTTTTTTCTTATTGTGGTGAACGGTAGCAATGAGGAAAACATCTAGTAAGTGACGCGGACGCGGACATGGTCGTGGTGGTGTTAGTGGACCCTCTGGTGCTGGGAGAGGACGTGGCCGTTCTGCCACAGCCACACGTCCTATTGTACCAACTACCTCAGATCCCAGTAGACGCCAGAATTTACATATTTCTATTTGGTGGGGTCCAATGCCGTTCTAAGGATGGTAAGGCCTGAGCAGGTACAGGCATTAGTCAATTGGGTGGCCGACAGTGGATCCAGCACGTTCACATTATCTCCCACCCAGTCTTCTGCAGAAAGCGCACAGATGGTGCCTGAAAATCAAGCCCATCAGTCTGTCACATCACCCCCATGCATATCAGGGAAACTGTCTGTACCTCAACTTATGCAGATGTATCTTATGCTGTTTGAAGACTCTGCTGGCAGGGTTTCCCAAGGGCATCCACCTAGCCCTTCCCCAGCGGTGGAAGACATAGAATGCACTGACGCACAACCACTTATCTTTCCTGATGACAAGGACATGGGAATACCACCTCAGCACGTCTCTGATGATGAAACACAGGTGCCAACTGCTGCGTCTTTCTGCAGTGTGCAGACTGAACAGGAGGTCAGGGAGTAAGACTGGGTGGAAGACGATGCAGGGGTCCTAGACCCCACATGGAATGAAGGTTGTGCCACTGACTTTCAGAGTTCGTAGGAAGAGGCAGTGGTGAGAACGAGCCAACAGCGTAGCAAAAGCGGGAGCAGTGGGCAAAAGCAGAACACCCGCCGCCAAGAGAGTCCGCCTGCTACTGGCCACCGCCATCTGGGACCGAGCACCCCAAAGGCAGCTTCAAGGAGTTCCCTGGCGTGGCAGTTCTTCAAACAATGTGCTGACGACAAGACCCGAGTGGTTTGCACGTTGTGCCATCAGAGCCTGAAGCGAGGCATTAACGTTCTGAACCTTAGCACAACCTGCATGACCAGGCACCTGCATGCAAAGCATGAACTGCAGTGGAGTAAACACCTTAAAAACAAGGAACTCACTCAGGCTCCCCCTGCTACCTCTTCTGCTGCTGCCTCGGCCTCTGGAGGAATGTTGGCACCTGCCGCCCAGCAAACAGAGGATGTACCACCAACACCACCACCTCCGTCATCAAGCATCTCCACCATGTCACACGGCAGCGTTCAGCTCTCCATCTCACAAACATTTGAGAGAAAGCGTAAATTCCCAACTAGCCACCCTCGATCCCTGGCCCTGAATGCCAGCATTTCTAAACTACTGGCCTATGAAATGCTGTCATTCAGGCTGGTGGACACAGACAGCTTCAAACAGCTCATGTCGCTTGCTGTCCCACAGTATGTTGTTCCCAGCCGCCACTACTTCTCCAAGAGAGCCGTGCCTTCCCTGCACAACCAAGTATCCGATAAAATCAAGTGTGCACTGCGCAACGCCATCTGTGGCAAGGTCCACCTAACCACAGATACGTGGACCAGTAAGCACGGCCAGGTACGCTATATCTCCCTAACTGCACACTGGGTAAATGTAGTGGCGGCTGGGCTCCAGGCGGAGAGCTCTTTGGCGCACGTCCTTCCGCCGCCAAGGATCGCAGGGCAACATTCTTTGACTACTGTAGCCTCCTCCTCCTACTCGGCTTCCTCCTCCTCTTCTTCCACCTGCTCATCCAGTCAGCCACACACCTTCACCACCAACTTCAGCACAGCCCGGGGTAAACGTCAGCAGGCAATTCTGAAACTCATATGTTTGGGGGACAGGCCCCACACCGCGCAGGAGTTGTGGCGGGGTATTGAACAACAGACCGACGAGTGGTTGCTGCCGGTGAGCCTCAAGCCCGGCCTGGTGGTGTGCGATAATGGGCGAAATCTCGTCGCAGCTCTGGAACTAGCCGGTTTGACGCACATCCCTTGCCTGGCGCATGTGCTGAATTTGGTGATGCAGAAGGTGGTTCATTCACAACTACCCGACATGTCAGAGCTGCCACATAAAGTGCGGGCCGTCTGTGCTCGCTTCCGGCGTTCACATCCTGCCGCTGCTCGCCTGTCTGCGCTACAGCGTAACTTCGGCCTTCCCGCTCACCGCCTCATATGCGACATGCCCACCAGGTGGAACTCCACCTTGCACATGCTGGACAGACTGTGCAAGCAGCAGCAGGCCATAGTGGAGTTTCAGCTGCAGCACGCACGGGTCAGTCGCACTGCGGAACAGCACCACTTCACCACCAATGACTGGGCCTCCATGCGAGACCTGTGTGCCCTGTTGCGCTGTTTCGAGTACTCCACCAACATGGCCAGTGGCGATGACGCCGCTATCAGCGTTACAATAACACTTCTATGTCTCCTTGAGAAAACACTTAGGGCGATAATGGAAGAGGAGGTGGCCCAGGAGGAGGAAGAGGAGGAAGAGGGGTCATTTTTAGCACTTTCAGGCCAGTCTCTTAGAAGTGACTCAGAGGGAGGTTTTTTGCAACAGCAGAGGCCAGGTACAAATGTTGCCAGACAGGGCCCACTACTGGAGGACGAGGAGGACGAGGATGAGGAGGAGGTGGAGGAGGATGAGGATGAAGCATGTTCACAGCGGGGTGGCACCCAACGCAGCTCGGGCCCATCACTGGTGCGTGGCTGGGGGGAAACGCAGGACGATGACGATACGCCTCCCACAGAGGACAGCTTGTCCTTACCCCTGGGCAGCCTGGCACACATGAGTGACTACATGCTGCAGTGCCTGTGCAGCGACAGCAGAGTTGCCCACATTTTAACGTGTGCGGACTACTGGGTTGCCACCCTGCTGGATCCCCGGTACAAAGACAATGTGCCCACCTTACTTCCTGCACTGGAGCGTGATAGGAAGATGCGCGAGTACAAGCGCACGTTGGTAGACGCGCTACTGAGAACATTCCCAAATGTCACAGGGGAACAAGTGCTGAAGGTTTACTGGACCAAGGAAGTCCAGGAGGAACGGACAAATAGAAGGGCGCAGAATCGGAACCAATGGTCAAAAAAATGATTAATTCAGAGACCTGAATAAATCATTTTTTTGACCATTGGCTGCGATCCTGCGTCCTTCTATTTGTCCGTTCCTCCTGGACTTCCTTGGTCCAGCAAACCTTCAGCTCTTACACTCACCCGATTGGCGGTTTGCCCCCGACCAAAGGGTGTTTGGACAAGACCGGCAGCACCAACCAATCACCACTATTGTTCATCCTCCATTGTAGTTGCACCCAATTAGGTGCAACTGTGACAGGTGAGCACATTACCTCCCCTAGACAAGGGAAAACAGTATTTTACTTATTTACCCTATGAGCGCCTTCTCTCTTTTTTGTCCAAATACACAGGGGAGCAAGTGGAAGCCCAAGGCGAAGGCAGAGGAGGAGCAAGAGGTCGCCAATGCAGCTAAGTCACGGCCAGCTCCTCTGAGGGCAGGGTTAGCATGGCAGAGATTTGGAAAAGTTTTGTCAACACGCCACAGCTAACTGCACCACCACCTCATACGGAACGTATGTGACAATGGCCTGTTCCAGTGGTGGGTTACATGAAGCCTGATTCTCTGCTATGACATGAAGCCTGATTCTCTGCTATGGGACCTCTCTCCTCTGTCTGGGTGCCGGGGTCTAAAAATATCTGACAGTGGCCTGTTCCAGTGTTGGGTGACATGAAGCATGATTCTCTGCTATGACATGAAGCCTGATCCTCTGCTATGGGACCTCTCTCCTCTGTCTGGGTGCCGGGGCCTAAACATATCTGACAGTGGCCTGTTCCAGTGTTGGGTGACATGAAGCATGATTCTCTGCTATGATATGAAGCCTGATTCTCTGCTATGGGACCTTTCTCCTCTGTCTGGGTGCCAGGGCCTAAAAATATCTGACAGTGGCCTGTTCCAGTGTTGGGTGACATGAAGCATGATTCTCTGCTATGACATGAAGCCTGATTCTCTGCTATGGGACCTCTCTCCTCTGTCCGGGTGCCGGGGCCTAAAAATATCTGACAGTTGCCTGTTCCAGTGGTGGGTGACATGAAGCATGATTCTCTGCTATGACATGAAGCCTGATTCTCTGCTATGGGACCTCTCTCCTCTGTCTGGGTGCCGGGGCCTAAAAATATCTGACATTGGCCTGTTCCAGTGTTGGGTGACATGAAGCCTGATTCTCTGCTATGACTTAAAGCCTGATTCTCTGCTATGGGACCTCTCTCCAATTGATATTGGTTAATTTTTATTTATTTTATTTTTATTTTTATTCATTTCCCTATCTGCATTTGTTTGCAGGGGATTTGCCTACATTTTGCTGCCTTTTGCAGCCCTCTAGCCCTTTCCTGGGCTGTTTTACAGCCTTTTTAGTGCCGAAAAGTTTGGGTCCCCATTGACTTCAACGGGGTTTGGGTTCGGGGCGAAGTTCGGGGCGAGTTCAGATCCCGAACCCGAACATTCCCGGGAAGTTCGGCCGAACTTCTCGAACCCGAACATCCAGGTGTTCGCTCAACTCTAGTTCCAACCACAAGTCATGGGTGACTATGGAACAAGAATTGATGAGGCGCCCCTCCGCTCGCTCCTGCTGGGAAACAATACATATATTCCATATCCGATTATTCGGGCCACCCTCAATGTTTGGAAGTTGTTCCAGTCAACTCTTTGCTCTGTCCTCTTCCCTTCTCCCCTTCTCTCCTTGAAAGTTGTCTCAGGATTGGCCCCATGGGTTATGATAGAAAGCACCCCACATGCCCTGAGGAGTTCCTCTATCCCTATTGCCTCTCTATTTGGTCCCAATGGCTCCATCCTCAGTACTAAGGACATACTTGTGCTGCTTCAATCCTGTCATTACTGCCTGCCCCTGATTTCCTTCCTTCGCTCATTCATATCTTGCAACATGAACGGGATGTGACCTTATCCAACCACTAGTCTAGTTTGAGGCACTAATTAGTTCCTCTATGCCCCCTAAAAATCTTATCTCGCAACTATACAATAGGCTAAATCTCCCAATCTCAGATACTAAGCTGGCATCAATACGGTACTGGAAAGACAACCTAGCCAGGGAATTCTCAACCTATGACCTGCCAGTCTTATATCTAACCCACCATAAATCTTCCCGATGCATTCAGAAAAATGTATACAAACTTTTGACTAGATGGTACAAGACGCCTGACAAAACATGTCTCTTCTCTGCCTTCGCCTCGGAAATGTGCTGGAGGTGTCTCAAAAAAAGCGGATCCTTCTTCCACATTTGGTGGGAATGTCCTCTAATTATTTCATGGTGGAGAGAGATTTTCCGCCTCAGTAATCAAGCCTGCGGCACAGGGGTGCAGATGTCTCTGAGCAAAGCCTTACTTGGCTTCTATGAGGCCAATGAAGAACACAACTCCCCCCCCCCCTCCTATTGTTCAGACATTTACTCATGGCAGCTCTCCTTCTCATTCCAAAATACTGGCTCTCCACATCCCTTCCCTCCCTGGAGCAGTGGAAACATAAGGTGGACCAGATCTACTGCTTTGAAGAACTCTCCTCATGGGAAGCTTGTAATCACTAGAAGTTCTTGAGCCAATGGAAAACATATAGACATATCGGGCCAACCTCATAACACACTTTGTACTCTTCCCCACCTGACCTGTTTTTCTGTACCTTCTCTATTTCTCTACTGGAATAATTTGTAACAGCTCTGGACATTACCAAGATGAGAGGACCGGGGTAAACACCTTGATTCCCCACATTGTAACTGCCACTTAAACCAAACTGTGAACTGTATGCCACTGATATATTGATATATTCTGTATCTGAGAGAGATGTACTATTCCTTATTTCTTGTACTTTGTTATTATTAAAATAAAAAAATAAAAAAATAAAAAAAAGCTTAGGGAGGTGGGAGGGGAAAGCAAAGATTTATAAAATATTATTGAAAAGAGATAACATGCAAAGATTTTGAGTCCCAGAAGACTAGAGGGTGTTTTATACTATTTTCCAGGGCAATTGGAGCCACTGGTTCAAGTAGAGCTGATTTGGGTCCAAACTTTTTCAAAATTCGCCAAACCAAAACCAAACTGAATCTCAAAAGGTTCACTCATCTCTAATATACCTAATCTCTAATATATATGCTAGCTGAAGGACCCGGCTTCGCACTGGTATATTTCATCTATCTAATTTAATGTTTGTGTGTGTCGTTAAAAGATATCGACATTATTCACTATAACAGTAACATCTACAGTACCCCGCACCCTTAACAGTAACCTCCATAGCCCCCCACCCCTTAACAATGACCCCCACAGTGCCGCCTCTCCTTAAAATGGGACGTCCACAGCAGCCCACCACCTTAACTTTGATCTTCACAGCAGACTTCCCCTTTAAAAGTGAGTTCCAGAGCACCCCACCCCCTTGACAGTGACTTACATAGGTGCCCGGTTCCTTAACAGTGACCTCTACCCTTAACACTGACTATAGGTTACAGTCCCTTTAACTGTGACCTCCACCATTCCCGGCCCCCTTAACAGAGACCTCCACAGCGACTGCCCCTTTAACAGTGACTGACCTCACAGTACCCCGCTGCCTTAACAGTGATCTCACAGCACCCCGCTGCCCCTTTAATAGTGGCCTATACAGTCCCCTCCTCCCTTAACAGTGACCTCCACAGTGCCCGCCCCTTTAACACTGACTTCCACAGCGCCTGCCCCCTTAACAGTAACATCCACAGCACCCTCCACTTTAGCAGTGACCTCCACAGCGACCGCCCCTTTATTAGTGATCTCCACAGTACTCCGTCTCCTTAAAAGTGATTTACACAATAACCCATCCACTTAACAGTGACCTTCACAGAGCTCCGTTCCCTTAAAATGTGATTTCCACAACACCCCGCCCCCTTAAGAGTGACATACAGTACAGACCAAAAGTTTGGACACACCTTCTCATTCAAAGAGTTTTCTTTATTTTCATGACTATGGAGGCATCAAAACTATGAATTAACACATGTGGAATTATATCAGGCATCCTCAAACTGCGGCCCTCCAGCTGTTGCAAAACTACAACTCCCAGCATGACCGAACAGCCTACAGGTATCAGCCTACAGCAGGGCATTGTGGGAGTTGTAGTTTTACAACAGCTGGAGGGCCGCAGTTTGAGGATGCCTGAATTATATACATAACAAACAAGTGTGAAACAACTGAAAATATGCCATATTCTAGGTTCTTCAAAGTAGCCACCTTTTGCTTTGATTACTGCTTTGCACACTCTTGGCATTCTTTTGAATAGCTTCAAGAGGAAGTCACCTGAAATGGTCTTCCAACTATCTTGAAGGAGTTCCCAGAGATGCTTAGCACTTGTTGGCGCTTTTGCCTTCACTCTGCGGTCCAGCTCACTCCAAACCATCTCGATTAGGTTCAGGTCCGGTGACTGTGGAGGCCAGGTCATCTGGCACAGCACCCCATCACTCTCCTTCATGGTCAAATAGCCCTTACTTTCAAAGTTTTCCCAATTTTTCGGCTGGCTGACTGAAGTAATGATGGCCACTCGTTTTTCTTTACTTAGCTGCTTTTTTCTTGCCATAAATACAAATTCTAACAGTCTATTCAGTAGGACTATCAGCTGTGTATCCACCTTACTTCTCCTCAACGCAACTGATGGTCCCAACCCCATTTATAAGGCAAGAAATCCCACTTATTAAACCTGACAGGGCACACCCGTGAAGTGAAAACCATTTCAGGGGACTACCTCTTGAAGCTCATCAAGAGAATGCCAAGAGTGTGCAAAGCAGTAATCAAAGCAAAAGGTGGCTACTTTGAAGAACCTAGAATATGACATATTTTCAGTTGTTTCACACTTGTTTGTTATGTATATAATTCAACATGTGCTAATTCATAGTTTTGATGCCTTCAGTGTGAATCTACAATTTTCATAGTCTATCAAATAAAGAAAACTCTTTGAATGAGAAGGTGTGTCCAAACTTTTGGTCTGTACTGTATACAGTACCCTGCCTCTTAACATTGACCTACACAGTGGACCATCCCCTTAACTGTGACCTCCACCGTTCCCTGCCTCTTAACAGAGCCCTCCACCGCACCCGCCCCTTCTTTAACAGTGACTTCCACAGCATCCTGTCTTCTTAACAGTGACCTCCTCAGTGAGCCATCCCTTTATCAGTGACCTCTACAGCTGCCGCCCCTTTATTAGTGACCTCCACAGTACCTCGTCTCCTTAACAGTGATTTCTACAACACGCTGCCCCCTTAACAGTGGCCTCTACAGCAATCTGCCCCTTAACACTGACCTCCATAGTGGACCGTCCCGTTAATTGTGACCTCCACAGCAGCCTGCCCCTAGGGTGGCCAGAGGTCCGGTTTTAGGCAGGACAGTCTGGCTTTCAGACTCCCTGTACTCCTTCCAGTGCAGGGCCTGGACGGACACAGGGATGTCATTTTGAACAGCTCACTCTCAGACAGCATCACACTGCTGTCTGAGCGTGAGCGGCAGGGAGAAAGTCACTCTCCCTCCCACCCCTGCAGCTGACAGAAGTTGATTTGTACCTTCATTTTTTTAATCCCCGTCGGCTGAGGAGTATGAGTGGGAGGGATGTGGCCTAATCGGGCGCTGGGTTTTTAAGTCTGTCTTTTGAAGGGGGCCTGAATGGCCACCCTACCTGCTCCCTGAACTATGACCTCCAAAGCACTTCGCTCCCTTAACAGTGTAATCCATAGCACCCTGCCCCTTTAAAGGAAATCTGTCACCAGGAAAATTGCTATTCAAGTAAAGCCATAGCCTAATAGCACTTAGTACCTTATTTCTAGATGTGCCTTTATTTAAGCAATAGATGTTTTCTATCTTCTGAAAATCCAGTTTATTTGATATGCAAATGAGCCAGTAAGGTGGCCATAGGGGCGTCACTCTTGCAGTAAGGAGCCCAGGCACGCCTCCTGCCAGTGCCCAAGCCCGCCCTCATGCTGAAAGCAGGGAAAAGGGAGGCAGAGTTATGGCTTGAATGTGATGTAGGAGGGTGGGTGGACACATTGTGGCAGGAGGCGTGCCTGGGCTCCTTCCTGCAAAAATGAGGCCCCTCTGGGAACCTTACTGGCTCATTTGCATACCAAATAAACTTGATTTTCAGAGGATAAAAAACATCTATTGCTGGAACAAAGGCACATCTGGAAATAAGGTACTAAGTGCTATTAGGTCAGTGATGATGAACCTTTTAGGGACCGAGTGCTCAAAACTGCAACCAAATACCCACTTATTTATCGCAAAGTGCCGACACGGCAATTTAACCTAAATACCAATATAATATATCTTTCATGTCCTTTAGTATTTATCTATAATAGATTAACAGCCTACATTTAATGCGCTGCCTGTGCTGTTTATAGTGTGTCCTAGGGATGATGAATGGCAGGAAAAGTCTAAAGCATATTGCTATGCCATAGACTTTTTCCAGGGCGTGGGTGCCCACATAGAGGGCTCTGAGTGCCGCCTCTGGCACCCGTACCATAGGTTCGCCATCACTGTATTAGGTTAAGGCTTTACTTCAATAGCGATTATCCTGGTGACAGATTTCCTTAGTGAATAATAAAGCTGACCCACAGCAGTGAAGAAAAATGGCTGGGTTGTTATGGAAACCTGGTTTAAAACTTGGTGTGTGTGTGAAGACTAAAGGCCTGCGAGCTTCTATTAGCTGATAAGGGTCATGTGACCAGTCTTCTATTGGCTAATGCATTTTTTGGGAATATCTCAGGAACGGTGTGTGCTAGAGAGCTGAGACCTGGTCTAAAACCATTCCGAACACATGATCTACCTGTGTGCCAAATTTCGTGATTGTAAATGCGATGGTGTGGATTCCTTTAGCGGACATACATACACACACACACACACACAAACACACACACATACATACACTCAGCTTTATATAATATATATATATATACAAACCGGATTCCAAAAAAGTTGGGACACTATACAAATCGTGAATAAAAACTGAATGCAATGATGTGGAGGTGCCAACTTCTAATATTTTATTCAGAATAGAACATAAATCACGGAACAAAAGTTTCAACTGAGAAAATGTACCATTTTAAGAGAAAAATATGTTGAATCAGAATTTCATGGTGTCAACAAATCCCCAAAAAGTTGGGACAAGGCGTTTTTCACCACTGTGTGGCATCTCCCCTTCTTCTTACAACACTCAACAGACGTCTGGGGACCGAGGAGACCAGTTTCTCAAGTTTAGAAATAGGAATGCTCTCCCATTCTTGTCTAATACAGGCCTCTAACTGTTCAATCGTCTTGGGCCTTCTTTGTTGCACCTTCCTCTTTATGATGCGCCAAATGTTCTCTATAGGTGAAAGATCTGGACTGCAGACTGGCCATTTCAGTACCCGGATCCTTCTCCTTCGCAGCCATGATGTTGTGATTGATGCAGAATGTGGTCTGGCATTATCTTGTTGAAAAATGCAGGGTCTTCCCTGAAAGAGATGACGTCTGGATGGGAGCATATGTTGTTCTAGAACCTGAATATATTTTTCTGCATTGATGGTGCCTTTCCAGACATGCAAGCTGCCCATGCCACACGCACTCATGCAACCCCATACCATCAGAGATGCAGGCTTCTGAACTGAGCGTTGATAACAACTTGGGTTGTCCTTGTCCTCTTTGGTCCGGATGACATGGCGTCCCAGATTTCCAAAAAGAACTTCGAATCGTGACTCGTCTGACCACAGAACAGTCTTCCATTTTGCCGCACTCCATTTTAAATGATCCCTGGCCCAGTGAAAACGCCTGAGCTTGTGGATCTTGCTTAGAAATGGCTTCTTCTTTGCACTGTAGAGTTTCAGCTGGCAACGGCGGATGGCACGGTGGATTGTGTTCACTGACAATGGTTTCTGAAAGTATTCCTGAGCCCATTCTGTGATTTCCTTTACAGTAGCATTCCTGTTTGTGATGCAGTGTCGTTTAAGGGCCCGGAGATCACAGGCATCCAGTATGGTTTTACAGCCTTGACCCTTACGCACAGAGATTGTTCCAGATTCTCTGAATCTTCGGATGATGTTATGCACAGTTGATGATGATAGATGCAAAGTCTTTGCAATCTTTCGCTGGGTAACACCTTTCTGATATTGCTCCACTATCTTTCTGCGCAACATTGTGGGAATTGGTGATCCTCTACCCATCTTGGCTTCTGAGAGACACTGCCACTCTGAGAAGCTCTTTTTATACCCAATCATGTTGCCAATTGACCTAATTAGTGTAAATTGGTCTTCCAGCTCTTCGTTATGCTCAAATTTACTTTTTCCAGCCTCTTATTGCTACTTGTCCCAACTTTTTTGGGATTTGTTGACACCGTAAAAATTGGAATCAATGTATCTTTCCTTTAAAATGATACATTTACTCGGATTAAACGTTTGATCTGTCATCCACGTTCTATTACAAATAAAATATTGACATTTGCCATCTCCACATGATTGCAATTCAGTTTTCATTCACAATTAGGGATGAGCGAACCCGAACTGTATAGTTCGGGTTCGTACCGAATTTTGGGGTGTCCGTGACACGGACCCGAACCCGAACATTTTCGTAAAAGTCCGTGTTCGGGTTCGGTGTTCGGCGCTTTCTTGGCGCTTTTTGAAAGGCTGCAAAGCAGCCAATCAACAAGCGTCATACTACTTGCCCCAAGAGGCCATCACAGCCTTGCCTTCTATTGGCATGGCTGTGATTGGCCAGTGCAGCATGTGACCCAGCCTCGATATAAGCTTGGGTCACGTAGCGCTGCACGTCACTCTGCTGATTCAAGCATAGGGAGAGGTTGCAGCTGCGACGTTAGGGCGAGATTAGGCAGATTAACTCCTCCAAAAGACTTCATTCTGTGATCGATCTGCAGCTGTGATCATTGAAGTGCTAATATTGACTTGCTCACTTTTTTGAGGCTGCCCAGAGCGTTTTTAGATCACTTTTTTTCTGGGGTGATCGGCGGCCATTTTGTGACTTGTGGTGCGCCAGCACAAGCTATCACCAAGTGTATTTAACCATCAATAGTGTGGTTATTTTGTGCTATATCCTACATCAGCTGCAGGCTGAGCCTGTGTCACCGAAGTGCATTTAACCATCAACAGTCTGGTTATTTTTTGGCCATATACTACATCTGCTGCAGGCTGAGCCTGTGTCACCCAAGTGCATTTAACCATCAACAGTGTGGTTATTTTTTGGCCATATACTACATCAGAGGCAAGTTGAGCCTGTCACCCAGCGCCTAAAAAATAGACCTGACATTTCTATTCAACCAAATCTGTACTGTTTTAGCTGGTCAAGTTATTTGTAGTGACCGTAAAAGCACTTTTTTGTTCTGGATTGAAAAACTATTCCCAAATTTGCCATTCTCAAAATAACTAGTTTCTGCTATATGAGGCCTACTTGAAATCTATCCCAAAAAGGATATCTTACATTGAAGGTACTGATAGTGTCATTCAGAAAAACCTAAGACACACGCTAGCGTGCAGATAGAAGTCTGATTCTGTGATTAAACCTATACCTGTCACACAGCGCAAAAAAAAAACAGGCCTCACATCTCTATTCAACCAAATCTGTACTGTTTTAGCTGGTCAAGTTATTTGTAGTGACCGTAAAAGCACTTTTTATTTTCTGGATTAAAAAACTATTCCCAAATTTGCCATTCTCAAAATAACTAGTTTGTGGTATTTGAGGCCTACTTGAAATCTCTCCCAAAAAGGATATCTTACATTGAAGATACTGATAGTGTCATTCTGAAAAACCTAAGACACACGCTAGCGTGCAGATAGAAGTCTGATTCTGTGATTAAACCTATACCTGTCACACAGCGCAAAAAAAAACAGGCCTCACATCTCTATTCAACCAAATCTGTACTGTTTTAGCTGGTCAAGTTATTTGTAGTGACCGTAAAAGCACTTTTTATTTTCTGGATTGAAAAACTATTCCCAAATTTGCCATTCTCAAAATAACTAGTTTCTGGTATTTGAGGCCTACTTGAAATCTATCCCAAAAAGGAGATCTTACATTGAAGGTACTGATAGTGTCATTCAGAAAAACCTAAGACACACGCTAGCGTGCAGATAGAAGTCTGATTCTGTGATTAAACCTATACCTGTCAAACAGCACAAAAAAAAACATGCCTCACATCTCTATTCAACCAAATCTGTACTGTTTTAGCTGGTCAAGTTATTTGTAGTGACCGTAAAAGCACACTTTTTGTTCTGGGTTGAAAAACTATTCCCAAATTTGCCATTCTCAAAATTGTGGTGAATGGGAACAATGAGGAAAACATCTAATAAGGGACGCGGACGTGGACATGGTCGTGGTGGTGTTAGGACCCTCTGGTGCTGGGAGACGATGTGGCCGTTCTGCCACAGCCACACGTCCTAGTGTACCAACTACCTCAGGTCCCAGTAGCCGCCAGAATTTACAGGGATATTTGGTGGGGCCCAATGCCGTTCTAAGGATGGTAAGGCCTGAGCAGGTACAGGCATTAGTCAATTGGGTGGCCGACAGTGCATCCAGCACGTTCACATTATCTCCCACCCAGTCTTCTGCAGAAAGCGCACAGATGGCGCATGAAAACCAAGCCCATCAGTCTGTCACATCACCCCCATGCATATCAGGTAAACTGTCTGAGCCTCAAGTTATGCAGCAGTCTCTTATGCTGTTTGAAGACTCTGCTGCCAGGGTTTCCCAAGGGCATCCACCTAGCCCTTCACCAGGGGTGGAAGAGATAGAATGCACTAACGCACAACCACTTATGTTTCCTGATGATGAGGACATGGGAATACCACCTCAGCACGTCTCTGATGATGACGAAACACAGGTGCCAACTGCTGCGTCTTTCTGCAGTGTGCAGACTGAACAGGAGGTCAGGGGTCAAGACTGGGTGGAAGACGATGCAGGGGACGATGAGGTCCTAGACCCCACATGGAATGAAGGTCGTGCCACTGACTTTCAGAGTTCGGAGGAAGAGGCAGTGGGGAGACCGAGCCAACAGCGTAGCAAAAGAGGGAGCAGTGGGCAAAATCAGAACACCCGCCGCCAAGAGACTCCGCCTGCTACTGACCGCCGCCATCTGGGACCGAGCACCCCAAAGGCAGCTTCAAGGAGTTCCCTGGCATGGCACTTCTTCAAACAATGTGCTGATGACAAGACCCGAGTGGTTTGCACGCTGTGCCATCAGAGCCTGAAGCGAGGCATTAACGTTCTGAACCTTAGCACAACCTGCATGACCAGGCACCTGCATGCAAAGCATGAACTGCAGTGGAGTAAACACCTTAAAAACAAGGAAGTCACTCAGGCTCCCCCTGCTGCCTCTTCTGCTGCTGCCGCCTCGGCCTCTTCTGCTGCTGCCGCCGCCTCGGCCTCTTCTGCTGCTGCTGCCGCCGCCTCTACCTCTTCCTCTACCTCTGGAGGAACGTTGGCACCTGCCGCCCAGCAAACATGGGATGTACCACCAACACCACCACCTGCGTCACCAAGCATCTCAACCATGTCACACGGCAGCGTTCAGCTCTCCATCTCACAAACATTTGAGAGAAAGCGTAAATTCCCACCTAGCCACCCTCGATCCCTGGCCCTGAATGCCAGCATTTCTAAACTACTGGCCTATGAAATGCTGTCATTTAGGCTGGTGGACACAGACAGCTTCAAACAACTCATGTCACTTGCTGTCCCACAGTATGTTGTTCCCAGCCGCCACTACTTCTCCAAGAGAGCCGTGCCTTCCCTGCACAAACAAGTGTCCGATAAAATCAAGTGTGCACTGCGCAACGCCATCTGTGGCAAGGTCCACCTAACCACAGATACGTGGACCAGTAAGCACGGCCAGGGACGCTATATCTCCCTAACTGCACACTGGGTAAATGTAGTGGTGGCTGGGCCCCAGGCGGAGAGCTGTTTGGCGAACGTCCTTCCGCCGCCAAGGATCGCAGGGCAACATTCTTTGCCTCCTCTCTCCTCCTCCTCCTACTCAGCTTCCTCCTCCTCTTCTTCCACCTGCTCATCCAGTCAGCCACACACCTTCACCACCAACTTCAGCACAGCACGGGGTAAACGTCAGCAGGCCATTCTGAAACTCATATGTTTGGGGGACAGGCCCCACACCGCACAGGAGTTGTGGCGGGGTATAGAACAACAGACCGACGAGTGGTTGCTGCCGGTGATCCTCAAGCCCGGCCCGGTGGTGTGCGATAATGGGCGAAATCTCGTTACAGCTCTGGGACTAGCCGGTTTGACGCACATCCCTTGCCTGGCGCATGTGCTGAATTTGGTGGTGCAGAAGTTCATTCGCAACTACTCCGACATGTCAGAGCTGCTGCATAAAGTGCGGGCCGTCTGTTCGCGCTTCCGGCGTTCACACCCTGCCGCTGCTCGTCTGTCTGCGCTACAGCGTAACTTCGGCCTTCCCACTCACCGCCTCATATGCGACGTACCCACCAGGTGGAACTCCACCTTGCATATGCTGGACAGACTGTGCGAGCAGCAGCAGGCCATAGTGGAGTTTCAGCTGCAGCACGCACGGGTCAGTCGCACTGCGGAACAGCACCACTTCACCACCAATGACTGGGCCTCTGTGCGAGACCTGTGTGCCCTGTTGCGCTGTTTCGAGTACTCCACCAACATGGCCAGTGGCGATGACGCCGTTATCAGCGTTACAATACCACTTCTATGTCTCCGTGAGAAAACACTTAGGGCGATGATGGAAGAGGAGGTGGCCCAGGAGGAAGAGGAGGAAGAGGGGTCATTTTTAGCACTTTCAGGCCAGTCGCTTCGAAGTGACTCAGAGGGAGGTTTTTTGCAACAGCAGAGGCCAGGTATAAATGTGGCCAGACAGGGCCCACTACTGGAGGACGAGGAGGACGAGGATGAGGAGGAGGTGGAGGAGGATGAGAATAAAGCATGTTCACAGCGGGGTGGCACCCAAAGCAGCTCGGGCCCATCACTGGTGCGTGGCTGGGGGGAAACACAGGACGATGACGATACGCCTCCCACAGAGGACAGCTTGTCCTTACCTCTGGGCAGCCTGGCACACATAAGCGACTACATGCTGCAGTGCCTGCGCAACGACAGCAGAGTTGCCCACATTTTAACGTGTGCGGACTACTGGGTTGCCACCCTGCTGGATCCCCGGTACAAAGACAATGTGCCCACCTTACTTCCTACACTGGAGCGTGATAGGAAGATGCGCGAGTACAAGCGCACGTTGGTAGACGCGCTACTGAGAGCATTCCCAAATGTCACAGGGGAACCAGTGAAAGCCCAAGGTGAAGGCAGAGGTGGACAAAGAGGTCGCCAACGCAGCTGTGTCACGGCCAGCTCCTCTGAGGGCAGGGTTAGCATGGCAGAGATGTGGAAAAGTTTTGTCAACACGCCACAGCTAAGTGCACCACCACCTGATACGGAACGTGTTAGCAGGAGGCAACATTTCACTAACATGGTGGAACAGTACCTGTGCACACCCCTCCACGTACTGACTGATGGTTCGGCCCCATTCAACTTCTGGGTCTCCAAATTGTCCACGTGGCCAGAGCTAGCCTTTTATGCCTTGGAGGTGCTGGCCTGCCCGGCGGCCAGCGTTTTGTTTGAACGTGTATTCAGCACGGCAGGGGGCGTCATTACAGACAAACGCAGCCGCCTGTCTACAGCCAATGTGGACAAGCTGACGTTCATAAAAATGAACCAGGCATGGATCCCACAGGACCTGTCCATCCCTTGTGCAGATTAGATATTAACTACCTCCCCAATATTATTATACTCCAGGGCACTTCCTCATTCAATACTATTTTTAATTTCATTTTACCATTATATTGCGGGGAAACCCAAAGTTGAATGAACCTCTCCTCTGTCTGGGTGCCGGGGCCTAAATGTGTGACAGTGGCCTGTTCCAGTGGTGGGTGACGTGAAGCCTGATTCTCTGCTATGACATGAAGACTTATTCTGTGCTGACATGAAGCCAGATTCTCTGTTACGCAACCTCTCTCCTCTGCCTGGGTGCCTGGGCCTAAATATGTGACAGTGGCCTGTTCCAGTGGTGGGTGACGTGAAGCCTGATTCTCTGCTATGACATGAAGACTTATTCTGTGCTGACATGAAGCCAGATTCTCTGTTACGCGACCTCTCTCCTCTGCCTGGGTGCCTGGGCCTATATATGTGACAGTGGCCTGTTCCAGTGGTGGGTGACGTGAAGCCTGATTCTCTGCTATGACATGAAGACTGATTCTGCGCTGACATAAGGCCAGATTCTCTGTTACAGGACCTCTCTCCTCTGTCTGGGTGCCGGGGCCTAAATGTGTGACAGTGGCCTGTTCCAGTGGTGGGTGACGTGAAGCCTGATTCTCTGCTATGACATGAAGACTGATTCTGTGCTGACATGAAGCCAGATTCTCTGTTACGCAACCTCTCTCCTCTGCCTGGGTGCCTGGGCCTAAATATGTGACAGTGGCCTGTTCCAGTGGTGGGTGACGTGAAGTCTGATTCTCTGCTATGACATGAAGACTGATTCTGTGCTGACATGAAGCCAGATTCTCTGTTACGCGACCTCTCTCCTCTGCCTGGGTGCCTGGGCCTAAATATGTGACAGTGGCCTGTTCCAGTGGTGGGTGACGTGAAGCCTGATTCTCCGCTATGACATGAAGACTGATTCTGCGCTGACATAAGGCCAGATTCTCTGTTACAGGACCTCTCTCCTCTGTCTGGGTGCCGGGGCCTAAATGTGTGACAGTGGCCTGTTCCAGTGGTGGGTGACGTGAAGCCTGATTCTCTGCTATGACATGAAGACTGATTCTGCGCTGACATAAGGCCAGATTCTCTGTTACAGGACCTCTGTCTGGGTGCCTGGGCCTAAATGTGTGACAGTGGCCTGTTCCAGTGGTGGGTGACGTAAAGCCTGATTCTCTGCTATGACATGAAGACAGATTCTGCGCTGACATAAGGCCAGAATCTTCTTTTACGGACCGCTCTCCTCTGTCTGGGTGCCGGGGCCTAAATGTGTGACAGTGGCCTGTTCCAGTGGTGGGTGACGTGAAGCCTGATTCTCTGCTATGACATGAAGACAGATTCTTTGCTGACATAAGGCCAGATTCTCTGTTACGGGACCTCTCTCCTCTGCCTGGTTGCCTGGGCCTAAATGTGTGACAGTGGCCTGTTCCAGTGGTGGGTGACGTGATGCCTGATTCTCTGCTATGACATGAAGACAGATTCTGTGCTGACATAAGGCCAGATTCTCTGTTACAGGACCTCTCTCCTCTGCCTGGGTGCCTGGGCCTAAATGTGTGACAGTGGCCTGTTCCAGTGGTGGGTGACGTGATGCCTGATTCTCTGCTATGACATGAAGACAGATTCTGTGCTGACATAAGGCCAGATTCTCTGTTACAGGACCTCTCTCCTCTGTCTGGGTGCCTGGGCCTAAATGTGTGACAGTGGCCTGTTCCAGTGGTGGGTGACGTGAAGCCTGATTCTCTGCTATGACATGAAGACAGATTCTGCGCTGACATAAGGCCAGATTCTCTGTTACGGGACCGCTCTCCTCTGTCTGGGTGCCGGGGCCTAAATGTGTGACAGTGGCCTGTTCCAGTGGTGGGTGACGTGAAGCCAGATTCTCTGCTATGGCATGAAGAGATTGATTCTGTGCTGACATGAAGCCAGATTCTTTGCTATGGCATGAAGAGACTGATTCTCTGCTGACGTGAAGCCAGATTCTCTGCTATGGGACCTCTGTCCAATTGATATTGGGTCATTTTTATTTTTTTTATTTTTATTTTAATTCATTTCCCTATCCACATTTGTTTGCAGGGGATTTACCTACATGTTGCTGCCTTTTGCAGCCCTCTAGCTCTTTCCTGGGCTGTTTTACAGCCTTTTTAGTGCCCAAAAGTTCGGGTCCCCATTGACTTCAATGGGGTTCGGGTTCGGGACGAAGTTCGGTTCGGGTTCGGATCCCGAACCTGAACATTTCCGTGAAGTTCGGCCGAACTTCTCGAACCCGAACATCCAGGTGTTCGCTCAACTCTATTCACAATTTGTTTAGTGTCCCAACTTTTTTGGAATCCGGTTTGTATATATATATATATATATTTATACATATATATACAGTATATATATAAAACAGTCTTTCCTACTGTCACTTCATAATTGACTAACATTCATGTGTACTAGATACATAAATGGTTTTGATTCTTCACTGCTCATGTGAAGAGGTAGGGTTTCAGAGAAGGGATAGTTGAGCAAAAATCTAAGTCCATGGCTGATATCGTTTGCTCTAGGTACTGGCATCAAAGAAGATGCAATGATTTTCTGTGACCATAAAGGGCTTACACAAGACTCGGGTAAGCTTCTTCTCTGCAAGTAAATATCAGAGGCAGCTAAGGAAAGCTTTTCTGCAAAAATAGACAACAAATATTTGTATGCCAAGATTACTGTAAAGGTTACTGTAAAGACTACAATCATATTATGGGTTATATAAACGTCTGGAAAAAATAACGAATGATCATGTTTTTTAAAGTACATTTCAAATGGAAAGCTCACTGAACATTTTCTCTTTACACACATGGATCAAGGACAAAATAATTATAAGATGATTACATGATAGATGATTGATAGAAAGATAGATGATCAGGTTCCGTTTGAAGCCAACACCAGATGTGGATTTTAAAGAGAAAAGGTATATAAGGAAGATTCTACTTCTCTTTTTTTGGTATCAACCTCAGGTTAAAACCTGATCAAAACCTGACTGTGTTTTGGCCGCATTATAGTGTGGGAATGTCAGCATGTTTATGCAGATTCACTGAGGTATCAAAATCTAATTTGTGCAGACATTGGCCAACATATGAAGATTCACTACTGCTGATTTACTTCATCCTAAGCCAGTGTGAATTAAACTTACAAACTTTCATTAAAAAACACTATTATTTAATGGGTGTGACCATTTTCTTGTTGTTAGGATAATTAATCAAGTTTTTATTATTATTATTATTTTCATGGCAGTGTGGAACCACTGTGCCAAACAATGGATATGGCTTTGGGCTAGAGATGAGCAACATTTTTTTACAGAGTCGATTTGTCCAATCAGCAGCGTTGTTAGAATTGATTTGTCAAATCAGTAGGGCTTCTTCATTTGCATAAGCTATGCTGATTGGACAAATCGATTCTCTAGAATTATTTTGCTCATCTCTACTTAGGGCTAAACCTAGGAGCATATCCTGGCAATTCCCTATTTTTTACCCTTTAAATCCTATACAAGGATCTAAACTTTGCTGCTGGGAATGCAAAAGGCTGCTAAATCCTGGAGTAGTCTCCATGGTCAGTAACAATCCAAAGGGCAGGGCAAGCAGCTCATGATCAATATAATAATCAGGCACAGGTCAGGGCAGGTAACAGAGAATCAGAGTGAGGATTTGGGTAGAAGTCTGTACACGGGCAGACAAACTTAACAGAACAACTTCATAATGACTAGCAAACTAGACAAACCTATTGCTCAGGCACCTCCCCACTGTCACGGTAGGTAAGATAAGGGAAGGAGACAGAACATAACAAGGCAAACAAAACAACTGACTAGGCCCCAAATGCTAGGGAACAAAGGGGTAACCTCTTAACAATGTGCATATCTCGATGGTAGATATGCAAATGCCCACTTACCTAAGACTATAACAAACTGAACCAAACCCTCAGCTGTAGGGAAGAGGGAAAGAGACACCCAGCTCCTTCAACAACCGAAGGAGCTAGTGTCACCCTAGAAGCCTAGAAAAAATAGACACAGAAGGAAAAAATGGAAAAGGACTTATCTAGAGATGTGTTGGAGATGACGATCCACCAAACTTCCAGAGCTCAAACAAGGCAGAAGTATAACCCGCAAAGACTATAGGGAGAGGGAGGAATAAATAGCTTCACCAATTACCTAAAGAACAACACCTGGGAGGAGGTGGGATTCAGTTCAAACCCACAACAAAACAAACTGTCAGATGGAGTCACGTGCAGCAACTCTGACAGATCTCCTCAGAACACCCACAGGGAAGGGCGGGACAGTACCCCCCCTTCTACAGGTGACCTCGGGACACCCAGGTCCAACTTTATCCGGTTGCGCCCTGTGAAAGGCATTGACAAGGTGGCTAGCATTAACATCAGTAGCCGGAACCCACATTCTTTCCTCGGGACCGTATCCCCTCCAATGCACCAGGTACTGAAGGGAACCATGAAGAACACGCGAGTTGAGAATTCTAGAGATCTGAAACTACAGATTACCATCAACCAAAACAGGAGAAGGAGGCAAAGGAGATGGTTCCGCAGGTTCCACATATTTCTTCAACAAGGACCTGTGAAACACATTATGGATCTTCCAGGCCTGCGGAAGTTCCAGAGGAAACGCCACCGGATTGACAATGGCCGAGATTTTGTAAGGGCCAATAAATCTTGGACCCAATTTCCAAGAGGGCACCTTCAGCTTAATGTTTTTAGTGGACAACCACACCAAATCACCCACACACAGGTCTGGAACAGTCATACGTCTCTTGGCAGCCATCCGTTTATATATTTCACCCATGTTTTTAAAATTAACTTGAATCTTCCGCCAGATAGATGACAAAGAGGAAGAGAATCTCTCCTCCTACGGTATCCCAGAAGATTCGGTCCCAGAAAAAGTACCAAACTGAGGGTTAAAACCATATGTGCCAAAACATGGTGACTTATCAGTTGACTCCTGCCTACGGTTATTCAAGGCAAACTCAGCAAAAGACAAGAACGAGGACCACTCATCTTGATTCTCAGCGACAAAACACCTCAAATAGGTCTCCAGGTTTTGGTTAGTGCGCTCAGTTTGACCATTCGACTGAGGATGAAAAGCCGAATAGAAAGACAACTGAATACCCAGACGAGAATAAAACGCCCTCCTGGAAACAAATTGCTTCCCCCTATCAGACACTACATCAGAGGGAATGCCATATAATTTCACAATGTTATCAATAAAAACCTGAGTGAGAGTTTTCGCATTGGGCAAACCTGATAATGGTACAAAGTGAGCCATCTTGCTGAAGCAGTCCACTGCCACCAAAATCTAATTTTTCCTTGAGGAACTCAGCAAATCAGTAATGAAGTCCATGGACAAATGCGTCCAAGGACGAGATGGGATGGACAAAGGAAGAAGAGATCCTGAAGGCCGAGTGTGAGCCACCTTCACACGTGCACAGGTCTCACAAGCTGCTACATAACTTTCAACACTTTTACGCAACCCTGGCCACCAGAATCTCCGGGAAATAAGATCTACAGTGGATCTACTTCCAGGATGTCCCGCAAGGATAGTATCATGATGTTCCTTGAACACCTTGTATCGCAGTTCAGAAGGAACAACTTTCCCGGAGGACAAGAATCAGGTGCCTCCTCGAGCCCCAAACACTTCCGTCTCGGGGTAAAGAGCGGAAACCACCACCCCATCAGCCAAAATTGGAGCGGGATCCTCTGAATCCCCCCCCCTGGAAAGCTACGTGACAGCGCATCCGCTTTGACGTTTTTAATCCCAGGACGATAGGTGACCACAAAATTGAACCTGGTAAAAAACAATGGCATTCTAGCCTGCCTAGGATTTAAACGCTTTGCAGATTGCAGGTAAGCCAGATTCTAATGGTCAGTAAATACCATAATCAGATGGGTAGCCCCTTCTAGCCAATGACGCCACTCTTCAAAGGCCAATTTGATGGCCAACCACTCTCTATTCCCAACATCATAATTTCTTTCGGCGGCCGAGAGATTCTTGGAGAAAAAAGCACACGGGCGCCATTTGCTAGGAGAGGGACCCTGCGACAAGACTGCTCTGACTCCCACTTCTGACACGTCAGCCTCCACAATGAAGGGTTGAGACACAACAGGTTGCATCAGAATGGGAGCAGAAGCAAAACATTTCTTAATAGCAGAAAAAGCCTGTAATGCCTCATCCGACCAGACAGTCAGCGCCCTTCCTAGTCATATCTGTCAAAGGTTTGACAATGGTGGAATAATTCAGGATGAATTTTCTGTAGTAATTAGTAAATCCTAAAAACCACATCAGGGTTTTCTGATTCTCCGGCCAGTCCCATTCCAGTACCGCACGGACCTTTTCAGGATCTATACGAAAACCGGAGGCAGGAAGCAAGTACCCCAAAAAAAGCAGCTCCTGAACCGCAAACACACATTTTTCCAACTTAGCATATAATTTATTCTTCCAAAGGATCAATAACACTTGTCTCAAATGATCCTGATGAGTCTTCATATCGGGTGAGTAAATTAGTATGTCACCGAGGTAAATAAAAACGAACCTCCCCACCAAATGATGAAAAATGTCATTGATAAAGCGCTGAAAGACTGCTGGAGCATTAGTTAAACCAAAGGGCATGACTAGGTTCTCGAAGTGACCCTTGGGGGTATTGAAGGCCGTTTTTCATTCATCTCCTTCCCTGATTCAGATCAGATTATAAGCTCCTCTTAAATCCAACTTAGAAAACACCTTGGCACTAACAATCTGATCAAATATATCTGGAATCAAAGGAAGGGGATAAGGATCACGGACAGTAATGAGATTCAGTTCCCAAAAATCTAGGCATGGTCTTATGGATCCGTCCTTCTTCTTTATGAAAAAGAAGCCAGCGGCCATAGGAGACTTAGATGGTCTAATATGTCCCTTTGCCAAACTCTCGGCAATATACTCCCGGATAGCTACTCTTTCGGGTTGAGAAAGATTATATAACCGAGATTTTGGCAATTTAGCTCCGAGGATAAGATTGAACGGACAATCATACTCTCGGTGAGGGGGCAACTCCTGATCTCCACCCTCCGAAATACGTCCGAAAAATCGGAAAGAAAAAACACCTTAGTAGACACCCCTAAAATAGAAGCACTAAGAAAGTTGTTCATACAAAATTCACTCCAATTACTGATTTGTCTTGTTTGCCAGTCAATAGTAGGGTTATGCTTTATCAACCATGGTAAACCTAAAACCATCGAAGCAGGCAAACCTTTCATAACAAAGAAAGAACTGAACTCAACATGAGAATCAGCCACCCTAAAATTAATATCCTGAACAATAAGAGTTAGACATCTTTGCGAGAGGGGGGTGGAATCTATAGCAAACACTGGTATCTCTTTGCTTAATGCGCTAGTTTTAAAACCATGACTCTGAAGAAATTGAAAATCAATAAGATTAACCCCTGTGCCACTGTCAAGAAAATACCTTTAACTCAAAATTTTCAGAGTCTAGTGCCACCATGGCAGGCAGGAGGAATCGGGTACTGCAGGCATGATATGAATATGCCTGCTCTGACTCCCCATTCACACTACCAAGAGTAAGGGAGTTTTTTTTATTTTCTTTGAAGGAATCCCCTATTTGTTTTTCATTACCACTTTGAGGTTTAATAAAAGGGCACACATTAACGAAATGACCTTCTTGACCACAAAGTCTATTCGGCTTTCTAAAATTCCTATTACCAGAGCAAGAAGTAACCTGATCCAATTCCATAGGCTCCTCTCCAGCCCCTAATTCAAGTGTCATACTACCCAGAGGGACAGGAGTGACTGATTCTCCACCAGACAGAACCCCCTGCCAGAGGGGAACCTTGCACCTCTCCCTAAGACATCTATCAATCTGTACGGCCAAAGTCATGGCCGCCTCCAAAGAATCAGGTTTTTCATGAAATGCAAGGGCATCTTTTAATCTCTCAGATAGCCCCTGACAGAACTGACTACGGAGTGCAGGATCATTCCACTCTGAGTCAGTCGCCCATCTTCTAAATTCAGCACAATACGACTCTGCAGTACGTTCTCCCTGCCAAAAGCTGTGCAACTTAGATTCAGCCATAGAGACCCGGTCTGGGTCATCATAAATCAGGCCCAGGGCTCCGAAAAATTCATCCACCAACCGGAAGAACTGTGAACCGGTCGGCAGCGAAAAAGCCCAAGACTGAGCGTCAACTTTTAGCAGAGAAATAATAATCCCTACTCTTTGGTTTTAAGCTCCAGATGAAATCAGACGCAGACAAAATACAATTTACAGGACTCCCTGAACTGAACAAAGTTATCACCTCCCCCGGAAAACCTATCAGGGAGAGCGACCTTAGGTTCCAGGCAGACCTGGTTTTCCCCGTCGGCGCCAGACGCCAAAGTACTCTGACACCGTGCAACCAAATTGCGAAGGTCAGCTACCTCCAAAGATAATCCCTGCATGCGATCAACCAAAGCATCAATAGTTTCCATTTTGCAAACAGCAAGGGAAAAAATTACGGTAGGGCGGGTTATAATGTCACAGTAGGTAAGATAAGGGAAGGAGACAGAACACGACAAGGCAAACAAAACAACTGACTAGGCCACAAATGCTAGGGAACAAAGGGGTAACCTTCCTAGCAATCCCTAAAACACTTTCCCTAAGCTGCTATGTCCATGTGCATATCTCAATGGTAGATATACACATGCCCAACTACCTTAGACTACAGGGTGGGCCATTTATATGGATACACCATAATAAAATGGGAATGATTGGTGATATTAACTTCCTGTTTGTGGCACATTAGCATATGTGAGGGGGGAAACTTTTCAAGATGGGTGGTGACCATGGTGGTGACCATGGTGGCCATTTTGAAGTCAGCCATTTTGAATCCAACTTTTGTTTTTTCAATAGGAAGAGGGTCATGTGACACATCAAACTTATTGGGAATTTCACACGAAAAACAATGGTGTGTTTGGTTTTAACGCAACTTTGATCTTTCATGAGTTATTTACAAGTTTCTCTTTGTTTACAGCCATTGACATGTCGTCGAGGTTAACAAGTGAGGAGCGGATAGAAATTGTGTTGTCTGGTGAACGCAGTAACCGGGTCATTGCAGCAGATTTCAATGCAAGACACCCTACGAGACCACCCATCTCCCATGCTACAGTTAGCAAACTGCTTGCTAAGTTTCGTGAAACTGGTTCAGTGTTGGATTTGCCAAAATGTGGACGCATAAAATCTGTCTCTAATGAAGAAACATCAGTGGCTGTCCTAGCTTCATTCAGCAAGAGCCCACAGCGTAGCACTCGCCGCATGCCACTGGAGAGTGGCATTAGTCGAACATCCCTTTGGCGGATATTAGCTACTCACAAATGGCACCATTACAAACTCCAGCTACTGCAGCATCTCAACGAGGATGACCCAGATCGGCGCACTGAATTTGCAGAATGGGCAAAACAAAAATTGGAACAGGACCCTCAGTTTACGCAGAAGATTTTGTTCAGTGATTAGGCAAACTTTTATGTAAATGGTGAAGTTAACAAACAAAACCACCGCTATTGGTCTGACACTAACCCACATTGGATAGATCCCTCCAAGACTGTTGGAACAAAAAAATTGATGGTACGGTGTGGTATATGGTGTGGTATATGGGGTACAAAGATAGTGGGGCCATTCTTCATCAATGGAAACCTCAAGGCCACTGGATATGCGAAATTGCTACATGATGATGTGTTTCCCTCTTTATGCACTGAAGCTGGCACGTTCCCAGAGTTTTTCCAGCAAGATGGTGCACCACCACATTATGGGTGTCAGGTCCGAGCATTCCTAGATGAACATGTCCTGGAAAGTGGATTGGTCATCGGGGGCCAGTTGAAGGTCTCCCGATCTGACCCCCTTAGACTTTAGGGTCATCTGAAGGCAATTGTCTATGCTGTGAAGATACGAGATGTGCAGCACCTGAAACTACGGATACTGGAAGCCTGTGCTAGCATTTCTCCTGCGGTGTTGCTATCAGTGTGTGAAGAGTGGGAGAAGAGGGTTGTATTTACAATCCAACACATTAAGCAGCACATTGAACACATTTTATAAGTGGTCAGAAACTTGTAAATAACTCATGAAAGAATAAAGTTACGTCTAAAGCATCTTGAAAAGTCCCCCCCCCCCCTCACATATACTAATGGGCCACAAACAGGAAGTTAATATCACCAACCATTCCCATTTTATTAAGGTGTATCCATATAAATGGCTCAGCTGTAGGGAAGAGCAAAAGAGACATCCAGCTCCTTCAACAACCAAAGGAGCTAGCGTCACCCTAGAGCAGGGCTGGCCAACCTGTAGCTCTCCATCTGTTGTAAAACTACAACTCCCACCATGCTTTGCTGTAGGCTGATAACTGTAGGCAGTATGGGCATGCTGGGAGTTGTAGTTTTGCAACAGCTGGAGAGCCTCAGGTTGGCCATCCCTGCCCTAGAGGCCTAGAAAAAACAGACACAGAAGGAAAAAATGGAAAAGGACTTATCTAGAGATGTGTTGGAGCTCACGATCCACCAAACTTCCAGAGCTCACACAAGGCATAACTATAACCCGCAAAGACTATAGGGAGAGGGAGGAATAAATAGCCACACCAATTACCTAAAGAACAACACCTGGGAGGAGGTGGGATTCAGTTCAAACCCACAACAAAACAAACTGTCAGATGGAGTCACGTGCAGCAACTCTGACAGATCTCCTCAGAACACCCACAAGGGCAGGGCGTGACACCCACAGGGCAAGCTGCCTTAAGTGCCCCAGAGTTACTAGCCAATGGCTGGTAAAGATTAGGGTAATAACACTCTGTCCCTTCAAGAACCGTATAGGCAGACTGGAGAGGCCTAGCTGACAAGTTTATGTTGCAGCCTGCAGCAGGAAGGAGCACATCTCTGGTAGGTAGAGATGAAGTCCATGTTGACCTCCAATGCAAAGTGATCTCCAGAATCGTTAGGTGAATTGTATTCCCCTGTCCAAAACAATATGATGAGGGAGACTAAACAAAAAATGCGCTTGATAAACAAATGGGCCAGTTGTACAGCAGAAGGCTGTCCAGGCAAGAGAAATATATTTTTAAGGAGTAGTCCAGCAGGCCTTTGTTTGGGATACTTGTTCTGGGCACAATTCACACAGGTGAAGACCAGACCCTGGGCATCCTGTCGAAGAGTAGGTCACCAACAGTTCTTAGAAATGAACTCAATGATTATATGAACCATTGGATAAACAGCCACTTGACGTATGTGAGGATATATCTTTATCTGGCCTGTGAAACATATGTTCTCCCTGAAGGAGTGTTCTTAAGCTATACTTGGAAGCAGAAACTATGCAGTATGGGTCTATGATGTGCTGAAGCTCATCTACCCAGTCAGAAGGATCAAGCAAATAAGAGAGAGCATCATCCATGGTATTCTTGTTGGCTGGAAGGAAATGCAGAACAAAGTCAAACCGTGTGAAGAACAGTGACTATCGAGCTTAACGAGTATTGAACCTCTGTTTGGTCTGCAGGTATGTCAGGTTCTTCTGATTCTTGTAGACGATTATCTGATGATAGTACTCTATTCTTCAAGAGCAAACTACATGGTGAGCAGTTCTCTATCTCCAATGGAGTAATTTCATTTGAAATGAGAGAAAGACTTTGAGAAAAAGCCAGAAGTGTCCATTTTACTGGATTAAATTTTCTGAGTAAGGACAGCTGCATCTCCCACAGAGGATGCATCCACCTCAAAGAAGAACTTCCTAGAGACATCAGGGCAATGTAGGATTGCAATTGAAGAAAAGGGCTCAGGTGTCCACTCCTTGACATTTGCACCTTTGTGGGTAACAGCGGAAATGGGGGCAGTCAGAGTGGAAGTGCAGGATAAACTGCCTGTAATAGTTGTCAAAGCATAAGAAAAGCTGGATGGCTCTTAGGCCCGTAGGATGCAGCTAGTTCAGAATCACAGACATTTTTCTAATTTTGTGTATAAAACACACAGTATGATCATGCAGTGTAAGGTCAAAATCTGGAGAGAAAAACAGGTCATTGTCCAAGTAAACCGTGACATAGGTGTATAGCAAGTTGTAGAAGATATCATTGAAATATTCCTAGAAGACAATGGGACCATTACACAGGCCAAAGTGCATAACAAGGTATTCATAGTAGGTATCACGGGTGTTAAAAGTAGTCTTGCATTCGTCTTCTTCCTCTATACCAATGAGGTTGTATGCCCCTCAGAGGTCCAACTTCACAGATATTCACACTCCATGCAGTCTATTAAAAAGTTTGGAAATCAGTGGCAGGTACTTATTCTTGACTTGTATTTAAGCCTGAATATTGAATACATGGTTAGAGATAACTGCCCTTCTTTTTGATAAAGAAGAATTTATCCTCTGCCGTCAAAGAGGACTTCTGAATAAACCGCCTGTGAAAATTCTCTTTTATGTAATCAGACATGGCTTGGATTTCGGATAGGTTTCCTCCTTTTTAATGCATCAATGAAACTGGTGTAGGCAGGAAATAAACCATGAAGATTCAGGGAACTTGAGGAGAATTAGTAGGTTATACAGTAGCCGAACAGTGAGTATGACAGGCAGAACTGCAATGCAGAATCTGCCCAGAGTTCCAGTTGAGGACAGGTTAATGTGAACAAAGCCAGGATGGTCCCAACAGAAGAGGACTGGTGGACACAGGCAGGGCATAAAATGAGATCTTCTCTGTATGAAGTATTCCTACTCAAATCTGCATGGGCATGCATGTAGAAATGTACTGTATGGGTTCTGGGAGTTCCATTCCATTGGGAGATGTCATTACCAAGAACTTCTCTAGACATATTGGTTTACCAAGGCCTGATGCAGGAAGGTTCCTGCTGAGCCAGAGTCCAGGAAGGCCTGCACGGTAAATTGAGTTTCACCGCAAGACAGAAATATGGGTAGAGTTAATTTTCGAGAATCTTCACCCAGTCTCTGGAGTTTCCGCCTTAAGAGGACAGGTACAAATAAAGTTGTTACTGTACCTGTGCTGATGCTCCTATTCCAACAGCCTGATGCAATACATCTGCATAGTTTCCTGGATGGGAGCCAATGGAGGAGGAGATATAGAGATCTGAAATGATAAGGCCAGTCTGGGAGTTCTCTTTTCCTGTACAAGTTTTTTGAGTTGTTCCCTGAACTGGAGATCTATGTGGGTGGAAAGGGATATCAGATCATTCAATGTGGACGTGACATCATGAACCATCAATTCATCTTTAAAACATCAATACAGACTCTCCCAGAAACTTCCATTAGGGTCTGATGGTTCCAAGACAGTACTGTGGCAAGAGTACAGAATTTAATGGCATACTGCCCAACCGTGAAATTGCTGGAAAAAATCCAGTAGGGAAGAGACGACAGACGTGGCTCAGCCTGGTTCCTGAAAGACATTGTGAAAAAATAGCCAATAATTCCTTCAGGTTGTTAGTCAAAGAGTGACAGGGACCTGGTCAGCCTGCAGCTCAAAGTGTATTGTGAACTGATTTAGGAAACCTCAACAAAGCTTGGGGTCTTTATAGCATAGGGAAAGCATCAGATGCAATCTAGAGCTACTGTGGCTTGAGGTTGCAGTACTGAATAAGTAGTGTTTAAGGTATCCAGGCGGGCAGAATTATTATATAAAAAAGATAGGAGTTGCCCCTGGTATCTGCACTGGCCTTCTAGCTCCTTAAATACCTCAGGCAAGCCCATTTGGGGTGGACTACAGGGTTCCATGGCCTGAGGAAACTTATGGCAGTGGGTGTGGAACCACTGTGCCAACCAAAAGATTTGATTTGGGGCTAAGGTTGTTATCCTGGTGATTCCCCCTTTAATTCCCATACAGAGGTCTGGACTTCAATGGGGGGATGCACTAGGGTGCCACCTGCTGGAGTATCCTCTATGTCGTTGCCTGCTGACTTTTGGGGGTTAAAAGACAACAATGTATCACCGAAGGGACAGGCAAAACTTGTAGTCAGTAACACGCTGAGATCAGGGAAGGCAGAATACATGCAAATGCATAAAACAAAGAGAAGGTCATGGCAGGCAGCTCAGGATCAATAAGGAAATGAATCACAGGATGGTTCAGGCAATGGAGAATCAGAGTCAGTAATCAGGTAGAAGTCAGTACACGGGCAGTGAAACTGAACGGAATACATTCACAGAGACTAGCAAAGTAGACAAACCTATTGCTTATGCAACGTCCCTTAGGGGAAGCTACCTTAACTACACCAGGGTTGCCAGCCATTAGTATCCCATCACATAGGTGGGGTAGGATAGGCTGATGCCCAGGAAAATATTGGAAACAAAGTGGACATTTCTATATAATTGCCTGAAAGTTGAACAGTTGAGAGCTATATACAGTCAGGTCCATAAATATTGGAACATCGACACAATACTAAGATTTGTGGCTCTATACACCACCAGAATGGATTTGAAATGAAACAAACAAGATGTGCTTTAACTGCAGACTGTCAGCTTTAATTTGAGGGTATTTACATCCAAATTAGGTGAACGGTGTAGGAATTACAACAGTTTGCATATGTGCCTCCCACTTGTTAAGGGACCAAAAGTAATGGAACATTATAATAATCATAAATCAAACTTTCACTTTTTAATACTTGGTTGCAAATCCTTTGCAGTTAATTACAGCCTGAAGTCTGGAATGCATAGACATCACCAGACGCTGGGTTTCATCCCTGGTGATGCTCTGCCAGACCTCTACTGCAACTGTCTTCAGTTCCTGTTTGTTTTTGGGGCATTTTTCCTTCAGTTTTGTCTTCAGCAAGTGAAATGCATGCGCAATCGGATTCAGGTCAGGTGATTGACTTGGCCATTGCATAACATTCCCCTTCTTTCCCTTAAAAAAACTCTTTGATTGCTTTTGCTGTATGCTTTGGGTCATTGTCCATCTGCACTGTGAAGCGCCGTCCAATGAGTTCTGAAGCATTTGGCTGAATATGATCAGATAATATTGCCCGAAACACTTCAGAATTCAACCTGCTTCTTTTGTCAGCAGTCACATCATCAATAAATACAAGAGAAACAGTTCCATTGGCATCCATACATGCCTATGCCATGACACTACCACCACCATGCTTCACTGATGAGGTAGTATGCTTAGGATCATGAGCAGTTCCTTTCCTTCTCCATACTTTTCTCTTCCCATCACTCTGGTACAAGTTGATCTTGGTCTTATCTGTCCATAGGATGTTGTTCTAGAACTGTGAAGGCTTTTTTAGATGTTGTTTGGCAAACTCTAATATGGCCTTCCTGTTTTTGAGGCTCACCAATGGTTTACATCTTGTGTTGAACCCTCTGAATTCACTCTGGTGAAGTCTTCTCTTGATTGTTGACTTTGACACACATACACCTACCTCCTGGAGAGTGTTCTTGATCTGGCCAACTGTTGTGAAGGGTGTTTTATTCACCAGGGAAAGAATTATTCGGTCATACACTACAGTTGTTTTCCGTGGTCTTCCGGGTCTTTTGGTGTTGCTGAGCTCACCGGTGCGAAGAGTCCAGGACTCTTGTTTTGGCCACGCCTAATGTTTTTGCTATCTCTCTAATGGGTTTGTTTTGTTTTTTCAGCCTAATGATGGCTTGCTTCGCTGATAGTGACAGCTCTTTGGATCTCATCTTGAGAGTTGACAGCAACAGATTCCAAATGCAAATAGCACACTTGAAATGAACTCTGGGCCTTTTATCTGCTAATTGTAATTGGGATAAAGAGGGAACAACACACACCTGGCCATGAAACATCTGAGAAGCAAATTGTCCCATTACTTTTGGTTCCTTTAACAAGTGGGAGGCATATATGCAAACTGTTGTAATTTCTACATCGTTCACCTGATTTTGATGAAAGCTGACAGTCTGCAGTTAAAGCACATCTAGCTTATTTCATTTCAAATCCATTGTGGTGGTGCATAGAGACAAAAATCTTAGAATTGTGTTGATGTCCCAATATTTATGGACCTAAGTGTACATAAGCAGAGATCATCTCATCTTGTCCCCATAAAGATTTATTGTTTCTCTGCATCACATCCCTGTTTACACACAGACTGCTCCTGACAATGATTTAATGTGCTGACTTGATTAAACTGACTAACGAGTGTTTACTCATTCATTGGATGATATCAGCAGCCATTTACAAAGGGCAACTATATGGAATGAGCATTCATATAAGCGTTCATCCCTGATAATTGCCCCTGCCCTGATGCTATCTAAAAGTAAATAAATAGTAAGGAAATCCTTAATTATTAACTGATTGTTCCTATAACAAACAGACAAGATTTTGTCTAAATCTAGCAAATTCCTTAAATCCTTTCAAATGCAAGGCAATGTCTTCCAGGCTGACAGCCATGATGTCTATTAGGTCTTGAATACCATCAATCGTTTACAAATCTACTATTGACATTTCCCTGCGCACATCATACTCCCTCAGGGGGAGGGCTGTCAGTAAACTCTAATTAGTGGTGCACATTTAAAAATAATGTACACTCAGATACCTAGCAGTGAAGTAAGGTTGTTTGAGGTTATCAAATTAATTTAAACAATGATGGTGCATGTCTGCTTTCATTTTTATAGCTAATCGCACAATTTGTTAAGTAATAATAAACCAGCCAAATAACATTTCATTCTAAAGCTTTACATAGTAACATAGTAACGTAGTTTATAAGTAGGGATCAGCGAATTGGCTTTGGATGAAACATCAAAATTCGATTTGCATAAAACTTCGTTCTAATACTGTACGGAGCAGGAGCTCCGTACAGTATTAGAATGTATTGGCTCCAATGAGCCGAAGTTACTGTTTTGTGAAGTCTCACAAGACTTCACACAATAATTTCATAAATTAATTTGTACTGTAAAAAAAACATTTCCCGAACTCGGGTTCGGTTTCAAGTAGAACCTTGTAACCAAACCCGAGTTCAGGAAATGGTTTTGTACAGTACAAATTAATTTATAAAGTTATTGTGCGAAGTCTTGCGAGACTTCGCGAAGCAATAACTTCAGCTCATCAGAGCCAATATATTCTAATACTGTATGGAGCTCCTGCTCCATACAGTATTAGAACGAAGTTGTATGCGAATCGACTTTGGATGTTTCATCCGAAGTCGATTCGCTCATCCCTATTTATAAGGCTGAAAAAATACATCTGTCAATTCAGTTCAGCCTGTTATCCTGCAAGCTGATCCAGAGGAAGGCAAAAAAAAAACTGTGAGGTAGAAGCCAATTTTCCTCACTGTAGTGGAAAAAATTCCTTCCCGACTCTCAACAACCAATCTCTAGTAGCTATAGCCTGTAATATTATTACACTCCAGGCCCCTCTTGAACTATTTTAGTGAACTCGTCATCACCACCTCCTCAGGCATAGAGTTCCATAGTCTCACTGCTCTTACTGTAAAGAATCATCTTCTATGTTTGTGTAGAAACCTTCTTTCCTCTGGACGCTGATGATGTCCCTTCATCACAGTCACAGTCCTGGGGATAAATAGGTTATGGGAGAGATCTCTGTACTGACTCCTTATTAGTGATGAGCGGGAGGTGCCATATTTGATTTTGCGATATTTCGCGAAATTTCGATTGAATATTGGTCTTATATTCGTCGAAATAGAATATTCGTCATTATTCTATTTATCGCAAATAATATGCGATTTAATTATTTGTGTATTGCATTTTTTTTTTTTTCCTTTTTCTTTTGTTTAACTGTATAAGACAACTTTCCTATTGGTTGGCTATGGCTATTGGCTAATATGTGTATTTTACAAATATTTGCTATATTGCTATATATTCTTGTTTTAGAATATGATGAATATTCTAAAAAACGAAGTTATAGCAATATAGCGAATATTCGTAAAATACACATATAGACTGCAATTTGGCTACTATAGTGCTATAATCTTTTTTTTTATAGTCTAATTTGTTTTGTCTCTTATGAACTTCAGATTTGGAAAAAATGTACACTATTAAAAAAAATACTATAGCACTATATTAGTTAAATTGCAGTCTATATGTGTATTTTACAAATATTCGCTATATTGCTATAACTTAGATTTTTAGAATATTAGAATATTACGAATATTCAAAAAAACGAAGTTATAGCAATATAGCGAATATTCGAAAAATACACATATAGACTGTAATTTAGCTAATATAGTGCTATAATATTTTTATAGTTATAGCACTATATCGAATATGACGAGTATTCCAAAAAATGAAGTTATAGCAATATAGTGAATATATTCATTATTTAGAATATTCGTCTTTTTTTTTTTTACAATGTGTACTGTTATTCCACTTTGGCATACTGCTCCCCGACAAGCGCCCCCGTCAGCATGGGAATATACCATCGGATCTGAGTTTTCACGATCTCAGGGAAAAATCAGATCTGATGGTATTTTCTAACCCACAGGCGTTCCCATGGTGACGGGGACACTTGTCGGGGAGGAGTATGCGAACAACTGTACAGATTGGAAAAAAAATGTGAATATTCAAAATTACGAATATATTCACTATATTGCTATATATTAGTTTTTTAGAATATTCGTCATGAAAACATGATTCCTTCCTGCTTAAGTTGCTTGTGGGCCAATGACTCATTGACCCACAAGAAAGAAGCAGGGAGGAATCATGTATCCTAGCACTATATTCGAAATATTCGCGAATTAGCGAAGTTGCGATATCAGCGATTAATATTCGCTATTCGAATATTCGTGCTCAACACTACTCCTTATATGTTTATACTTAGTTATTAGATCTCCCCTTAGTCGTCTTTTTTCTAAAGTGAATAACCCTAATTTTGATAATCTTTCAGGGTACTGTAGTCCACCCATTTCAGCTGTAACTTTAGTTGCCCTTTCTGAATCCTCTCCAGCTCTGCTTTGTCTGCCTGGTTCACAGGGGCCCAGAAATATACACAGTACTCCATGTGTGGTCTGACTAGCGATTTGTAAAGTGGCAGGACTATGTTCTCATCACGGGTATCTATGCCCCTTTTGATTCAACTCATTATCTTATTGGCCTTGGCAGCAGCTGCCTGACACTGGTTTCTACAGCTTAGTTTGCAGTTCACCAAAATTCTTAGAACCTTTTCAATGTCAGTGTTACCCAGTGTTTTACAATTTAGTATGTACTAGTGACTTGCATTATTCCTTCCCATGTGCAAACCTTACATTTGTTAGTGTTAAACCTCATCTGCCACTTCTCTGCTCAAGCCTCTAATCTATCCAGATCCATCTGCAGCAGTATACTGTCCTTTTCCGTGTTAATTACTTTACACAGTTTAGTGTCATCTGCAAAAATTTATATTTTACTGTGCAAGCCTTCTACAAGATCATTAATCAATGATTGTTAATCATTTTACATTAAACATGAAAGAACTGATGGCAGTTCAGTCAATTTAATGCTTCATACGTAGATATCATTTTTGTATCCAAATCTATGACAGAATGCATGCATCTACAGATGCAGCGAAGCTACAGTAAACTTGATTATTAATGTGTTAAGTAAAAAATGGCACAATAAGGTTAACTAACTCTGTCAATGTATTTCAATGGCTTTTGTCAAAAGATGGCACGAGATAACATTGTGACGTGTTACCAGAGTCAATTTTAGCTTGATTACATCTGTAGGTATAAGTATATAATGTCCATGCATTAGAACCTGCCAAAGTAGCTCCTACATACTGTAAATCCCCTAAGGGTAGATAGGAAGTTACAGACTTTGTGATGAGCTACTTGTAAACTGCAGTAGGGAAAGAATGTTCAGAACTAGATAAAACTCAGTCCTTTATTCTATGTGTACAATGAATTTGTCATCAGAATATGAATAGTGTTGGTCGAGTACCAAAGTGTTCCTTTAGAACACTTCCTGATGCTCAGGTGCTCTACAGAGCACCTTAGCACAATGGAAGTCAATGGGAGAACCCGAGCATTAAACAAGCACCCCCTGCTCTGAAGAGGGGAGGATGTCGAAACTCTAGTTCGGCTTAGGCGTCAGTCCCTGTTCTGACTCCATATATAGCTATGTCCATATATGGAATCAGTGCTTGGGTAAACCCAGGGTATTTAAATGTAATTTTGCCTTTATTTTTTTAAAGTTTCTGGCGGGATTCAAGCTCACAACCTTCTACATTACAGCCAAGAATCTTAACCACTACACCATAGAGTTGCATGACTAGTTACTTAAAAAAGAAAAAAGAAAAAAAATATATATATATGAGACTTCTGCTGTATAGGAATGCTTTCTGTCTAAGTATTCCTATACAGCAGAAGTCTCATATTTTTTTGTTTTTATTTATTTATTTTTTAGTAACTGCCCATGCAGCTGTATAGTGTAGTGGTTAACATTCTGGGCTGTAATGTAGAAGGTTGTAATTCAAATCCCGTCAGAAACTTATATATATATATTTACATATATTATTATATATTTAGAATATATAAAATATGTAAATATATTATGGCTAAAACATCAGTAGTAGTTTCCCACATATTATGCATTCATATATATCAGAAGTATGATTTTATATATATATATATATATATATATATATATATATAGTGCTGCCCATAATTATTCATAGCCCTGGCAAATTTTGACTTAAAGTTACTTTTATTAAACCAGCAAGTAATTTTTGACGGAAAATGACATAGGTGTCTCCCAAAAGATATTAAGACAATGTACAAGAGGCATTATTGTGAAAAAAAAAAAAAGAAAACATTTCTCAGCTTTTATTTACATTTGAGAAAAAAGTGTCCAGTCCAAAACTAAGTCAAAATTTGCCAGGGGTATGAATAATTATGGGCAGCACTGTGTATATATATATATATATATATATATATATATATACACTCACCTAAAGAATTATTAGGAACACCTGTTCTATTTCTCATTAATGCAATTATCTAGTCAACCAATCACATGGCAGTTGCTTCAATGCATTTACGGGTGTGGTCCTGGTCAAGACAATCTCCTGAACTCCAAACTGAATGTCAGAATGGGAAAGAAAGGTGATTTAAGCAATTTTGAGTGTGGCATGGTTGTTGGTGCCAGACGGGCCGGTCTGAGTATTTCACAATCTGCTCAGTTACTGGGATTTTCACGCACAACCATTTCTAGGGTTTACAAAGAATGGTGTGAAAAGGGAAAAACATCCAGTATGCGGCAGTCCTGTGGGCAAAAATGCCTTGTGGATACTAGAGGTCAGAGGAGAATGGGCCGACTGATTCAAGCTGATAGAAGAGCAACGTTGACTGAAATAACCACTCGTTACAACCGAGGTATGCAGCAAAGCATTTGTGAAGCCACAACACGCACACCTTGAGGCGGATGGGCTACAACAGCATAAGACCCCACCGGGTACCACTCATCTCTACTACAAATAGGAAAAAGAGGCTACAATTTGCACGAGCTCACCAAAATTGGACTGTTGAAGACTGGAAAAATGTTGCCTGGTCTGATGAGTCTCGATTTCTGTTGAGACATTCAAATGGTAGAGTCCGAATTTGGCGTAAACAGAATGAGAACATGTATCCATCCTCTGATGGATACTTCCAGCAGGATAATGCACCATGTCACAAAGCTCTAATAATTTCAAATTGGTTTCTTGAACATAACAATGAGTTCACTGTACTAAAATGGCCCCCACAGTCACAAGATCTCAACCCAATAGAGCATCTTTGGGATGTGGTGGAACGGGAGCTTCGTGCCCTGGATGTGCATCCCTCAAATCTCCATCAACTGCAAGATGCTATCCTATCAATATGGGCCAACATTTCTAAAGAATGCTATCAGCACCTTGTTGAATCAATGCCACGTAGAATTAAGGCAGTTCTGGAGGCAAAAGGGGGTCCAACACCATATTAGTATGGTGTTCCTAATAATTCTTTAGGTGAGTGTATATATATATATATATATAAATATATATATATATATATACAGTACAGACCAAAAGTTTGGACACACCTTCTCATTCAAAGAGTTTTCTTTATGACTATGAAGGAATCAAAACTATGAATTAACACATGTAGAATTATATACATAACAAACAAGTGTGAAACAACTGAAAATATGTCAGATTCTAGGTTCTTCAAAGTAGCCACCTTTTGCTTTGATTACTGCTTTGCACACTCTTGGCATTCTCTTGATGAGCTTCAAGAGGTAGTCACCTGAAATGGTCTTCCAACAGTTTTGAAGGAGTTCCCAGAGATGCTTAGCACTTGTTGGCCCTTTTGCCTTCACTCTGCGGTCCAGCTCACCCCAAACCATCTCGATTGGGTTCAGGTTCGGTGACTGTGGAGGCCAGGTCATCTGGCGCAGCACCCCATCACTCTCCTTCATGGTCAAATAGCCCTTACTTTCAAAGTTTTCCCAATTTTTCGGCTGACTGACTGACCTTCATTTCTTAAAGTAATGATGGCCATTCGTTTTTCTTTACTTAGCTGCTTTTTTCTCTGCCATAATACAAATTCTAACAGTCTATTCAGTAGGACAATCAGCTGTGTATCCACCTGACTTCTCCTCAACGCAACTGATGGTCCCAACCCCATTTATAAGGCAAGAAATCCCACTTATTAAACCTGACAGGGCACACCTGTGAAGTGAAAACCATTTCAGGGGTCTACCTCTTGAAGCTCATCAAGAGAATGCCAAGAGTGTGCAAAGCAGTAATCAAAGCAAAAGGTGGCTACTTTGAAGAACCTAGAATATGACATATTTTCAGTTGTTTCACACTTGTTTGTTGTGTATATAATTCCACATGTGTTAATTCATAGTTTTGATGCCTTCAGTGTGAATCTACAATTTTCCTCGTCATGAAAATAAAGAAAACTCTTTGAATGAGAAGGTGTGTCCAAACTTTTGGTCTGTACTGTATATATCATACTTCTGATATATATGAATGCATAATATGTGGGAAACTACTACTGATGTTTTAGCCATAATATATTTACATATATTATAATATATGATATATTCTAAATATGTATAATATATATAAATATATTGGGTAATACATGAATACAGTAAGATAGGAAGCTTCCGATATACCATACCACCCGATCGCAACATACCGAATTGATATACAGCTAAACCAACATTGTCGACTGTAATATACAGCTCATCCCAGACCTTAACCACAAATTCATGTCAAATTGCTTTGGCAGAAACCTCCATAAAAGTCCTTCACAGGACCCATCTTGTACCTTATAGACTGCATAGTATCTATCCTGAGGTTTCGCCACTATGCTTTAGGGGTTGTGATGTGGATGGTACAGTCTATCACATTTGGTGGACATGCCCCCATGTTCAGCAATTTTGGACCAAAATCTCTCGACTGCTTTCCTCAGTGCTGGGCTGTACCTACCCACTCACTCCCTCCCTATGCCTCCTGGGGAAAAAGCCCTCCTGGTTGACATTCTCTAAATTCAAATTATCGCAGCACATACTACTGGCTGCCAGAATCCATATTGCTTACAAATGGAGATCTGACGTTTTGAGTTTCCAGGCGGTAATAGATAGAATTAATAGAACGCTTCTATTTGAGAGACTCTCAGCCATTCGTATGGACACATTCAAAACCTTTGAAAAGCTCTGGAATCCCTGGGTGTCCTCCTCCGATTCTGTCAATGTTCAACGCAGTATGTTGTTATAACTCCAAAAGGGCCGTGTATGAACGAATTCTGGCACTCGAGGCCTTTAGACGGCATGATCACGTATTACTGTACTATCATATACAGTAACATTACCCTTTAAGTGACTGTTACTGGATCTCCTATAATTACTGTTATTGTAATTCATTGAATCTGTTTATTTTCTGGACGATCTGTAGGCTATATGTATCCTTTGATGCATCTATGATGCCTTTTTCTTCAATAAAACTTTTGAAACATAAAATATACAGCTCAGCTGGGATTCGAACGAGGAGAGATTCCTACACAGTGATGGCCAGTATGCAGTGTTCGCCAGCAAACACATGCGATCTGCCATCTTAACTGACAAGTCCGGCTAGGCACAGGTAAGTCCTTACCTGTGCCTGTGCGCGAGCCGATCTGAAATTAAATGCGGTCTCCGGGAGCAGGCAGTTCCGAGAGCAGCCTCCGCTGGGTGAGTTTCTTACAACGAGAATAATCACAAAATGGGTAGCTATATTAATACTTAACATTTATTTATTTAAAAGTTAAAATAATAGGCCCTTGATGTATAGAAAAAATCTAGACTGAGTGCAATTGGGATATTACATACAACTCTCTGTTGGCATGCCAACACAGAGAGAAAAAATGGACCAAAAAAGGAGGAAGGGACAGATATATTGATAGGTTGAGAAGAGAGGATGCGTAGTAAGAGGGACACACTGCCGAGTCTCAGCCCTAGATGTCCCTTATCCTAACTCCTCAACACACTAAAGATCTATCCCAACCCTAGTTAGCCCTACCTAGACCTGGACTGCCCAGCTTTGTCCGAAAGATAGAATGTGGTCCCTATTTCTAGAGAATAGCATACCGGATCAGATAAAGGAGGGCAGTATATAAAAGACTGACAAACAAAAATTATATATATATGTGTGTATGAGAAAACCTATATACATGAATGAGCTATATAGGTACAGTGCTCAGGGATCAATGGTAGGTCCTAAGTTGATAAAGAGCGTCCCATAAATACATATATGACACAACCTATAAAATTTGTGATAAATAAACTCAATAGGTACAGTGCTCAGGGATCAATGGTAGGTCCCAAGTTGATAAAGAACGTCCCGATGCGTTTCCTTGAAGGTTAACAAATCTTCAGGGGACTACAACCTTTAAATGTATTGGTCACAAAATTTGACTGAATTGTATGTGTCACAAGTTCTGTCAAATATTTAAATTTCTGCAAGAGGTAGCTCTCAAGTATCCAGAGCAATAGCCACACTAATGATACACAGAAATATTGTCATTTGACCAGAAAGGACTCAAAGGACCCCCCCATGACCACCTGAATTCAGGGTCATAGACACAATGGTTACCAAGTAGCTGGGTCTAGAGTCATTTCGGTCAAAAGACATTCAAACTAACACGTGACCACCTGTTTGAGGGTCACTAGTTTGATTCATCAATCAGCAAAAATAATAAAGTGACTATCTGTTCAAAAGTCAATCATAAGACATGGTATAACAGATAGACCACCAGTTTAAATAAAATCCAGGTCTAAGACAATACAAATGACCTGAGTTGCACTCAGAGAAACTAAAGAGGCTGTCTCTCAAGCATTGAATCAGCTTTGCTGGTGTATTATCGCCCACCAGATGATGTTAAAAGACAGTTCAATGCTATGTGCCAGAAAGCGCTTGTACAGCGATAAGGTTTGAGCACATGCAGTCAGCAAGGTACTTATCTGTACAGTCGTGATACACCAACTGTTCACAGAGGGGTGCGGGTGTCACGCCTCGGCATTCCGCGTATGGCAGCTGCAACGAGGGTGAGTTCGCGGCTCGTTTAAAAAGCCGTCCATTTCCGCCCATTCTCCGCCCATTGACGTAATCTCGTCAGCTGATCGGGTCACGTGACAACAGCACGTGATAGTTTCCCGATCAGGTGACCCGGCCGGGATGGGAGGCGCTCGGCGAGTCATGCTGTTATAGCAACCGCAAACAGAACAGCCTTTATCACGGAGCAAAGACCTAGGCAGATCAGCTGTCAGTCCAGCGGCCGCACAGGCCATAGCGCCGCCCCAAACCGCACAGAATTGACGTTACAACAGAGCGGATCTGTTTCAATGTGTCAGCGAAGTAGGTAGGCAAGACATCTCCACATGACACATTAAACAATAAATTAATATATCAGAGATCAATGGTTCCTTGATCTCCGAATAGTATGTTTATTTAGAGCTCATATAGTTGGATTTCATAATGACTGTTGTGATTTAAACTAGAAAATATACTTCCACCGCAGAAAGCAGCAGCAAATGCAAAAAACAAGAGGAAGAAAAGAGACAAGAAACAGGTAAGGATTGAAAAATGTACAGATTTTAAGAGTACACATAGATGAGTGGATCAATGGGCTTAAGGATCTATGTAACTGTTTAATGACAACTGTTCATTCAATCCCAAAGGAGCCACAGTTTGCAATTGGAAGATCCACCACGTCTCTCTCTGTAAAATCCTCCTGTCCCAATCGCCCCCTCGTCTTGGTTTTTGAACAACTTCAATTCTCATGAATTTTAGGCCAGATATATCGCCTCCATGCACAGTATTGATATGTGTGGCTAGGGGTGTGTCCCTGTCATTCCTGACATCACCCAGATGTTCCCCAACCCGACGGCGTAATTCACGGGTGGTCTTGCCCACATACTCAAGGCCACAGATACAGTTAGCTTTATATATAACGCCCCTTGAGCGGCAGTTAACAAATTGTCTAATCTGGTGCGTCTTGCCAGTGACACTACCACAAAATGTGCGTCCCTGTGTAATGTGAGGGCACGCTATACAGCCACTGCAGCGAAAACTACCAACAGGTCGTCGGAGCCAAGTTTCTCTGCCCTCCTGGTTTTCGCTGAAGTGGCTGTGGACCAATCGGTCCTTGAGGCTCAAACCCCTGTGATATGTGACCTGTACTGTCTCGGAGATGGCATTTCTGATATCAGGGTCTAGTAGGAGGACCTCCCAGTGGTTCCTGAGTATCTGTTTTACTTCATCCGATGCACCATCAAATGTGCCTATCAGACGTATCGGTCCACTGGTTGTTATTTTTGGTTTAGGGTATAATAATTCACCCCTCTTGCTATTACAAGCCCTCCTATAAGCTTATCTCAAAACAGCATCTGGATACCCCCTCTCACGAAACCTGCACCGTAGATCTTGAGCCTGTTTCTTAAAATCATGCCAGGTGGAACAGTTCCTCCTAATACGCAGGTACTGTCCCACCGGTATCCCTCTTTTGAGGGGTTGTGGATGATGACTCGTCCAATGTAACAGCGCATTCGTGGAGGTAGGTTTCCTAAATGTTTTAGTTTGTAACATATTATCCTTGTCCCTTGATATCTCTATATCCAGGAAGGGCAAGGTGTCGGTTTTGAATTCAAAGGTGAATCTCATATTGATGGAATTAATGTTCAATTCTTTTATGAATGCAATGAACTCACTCTCATTCCCCTTCCAGACGACAAAAATATCGTCTATAAATCTGGCCCATGTTAAAACGCATGGGATGAAATTATTAGGTGCATCGTTGAATACCAGGGTCCATTCCCACCAGCCCAGGAACAAATTTGCATACGATGGGGCACAAGAACTCCCCATCGCAGTGCCCCTGAGCTGGTGGTACAGAACCCCGTCGAACAAAAAGAAATTCCTTGTCAAGACAAAATTCAATAGACGTAAGACAAATGAGTTATGTAAATGGAACTGACGTCCCCTTGTACTCAAGAATGTTTCCACAGCCCTCAATCCTAGGGTATGGGGTATTGAGGAGTATAGGGCCTCCACATCAATCGAGGCCAAAGATGTGCCCTCCTCCATGGAAACTCCCTCTAAGCGACCCAATAGATCGCTCGTGTCCCTCAGGTAAGAGGGCAAGGTCTTGACAAAAGGTGCCAAAATGTGATCTATATAGATCCCCACATTCTGTGTCAAGCTGTTTACACCCGACACGATGGGGCGACCTTTAACAGGGGTGCCACCCTTGTGAATTTTTGGTAAACTGTAAAAGGTGGCTAGGGTTGGATGTTTTTTATAAAGGAAATCAAATTCCTCCCCTGAGATCAGATCTTCCATTTTGGCTTCCCGTAGAATGCAAATCAGTTCTTGCTGAAAAGTGCCAGTAGGGTCACTATTGAGTTTCTCATAAGTGTCTCCATCACTGAGTAAAGACTGGCACATTGCCCTATAGTCTGCAGTATCCATCAGGACAATGTTCCCCCCTTTATCAGAAGGTTTGATGGTGAGATTTTTGTAGAGATTTGTATTCAGCTTTGCTGCAATTAAAGTCGTGTAAAGATGGTACCAGGTTTGACAAGTCTCGACATACTTGATTAACAAATACATCGATGCAAGTCGGATCCCCTGAAGGTGGAGTTTTAACACTTTTGTTCTTCAGAGTGGTAAATGGACCCTTACCTTCCTGAGGTACACTCTCACTAAGGCTAAATAATAGACGGACATCCTTCAAAATATCTGGTGAGACACCCATCTCTTTGCTTTCACGTTTCTCAACCAGCGCAAAATGTTTGCGCCACCTGAGTTTCCTCGCAAAGAGATGGATGTCTCTCACCCAGCTGAAAAGGTCGAAACTTAATGCAGGGACAAAGGACAGGCCCTTACTTAGAATGCACATCTCCGAATCCTGTAGAGACTGGCTAGATAAGTTGACTATTTGGCTATATTTCCCTGGGGCCTTGTTGTCTGTAGTGGTACTTTCTGAGGACCCCGATTGCGGAGTGGATAGGGTGTCTCTAAAAAATCAAGCCCAGCACCAGTCTGACCGCCTCTTGAATTCTTCCTATCTCCTCTGCGACGTCCTATCCTCTGTTGACCTCTACCTCTACCTCTGTTGTAGTGGCCTGCCTCTCTCTCGTTATCAGAGGCATCAGTTTCACTGGATGTAACATCCGTCTCTGGTCTTTTATGTTGCGAGGTATTACGATCTACAGTGGAGTAAACTCTATTTTCCCTAAAATCTTGGAGATCACGATTAAACTGACGATGTTTTCGTTCTTTTAGATGGAATTGGAATTTTTCCAAGATGTTTTTAAGTTGTAATTCCTTATTGTTAAACTCTGTCTCAGTTTTAAATTTTTGTGTGAGCTCAATCTGTTCTCTCAGTTTATTTTCTAAGATTACAAGATTGCTCTTCTCCTCGTCTAGTAATAGCTGCATAAACCGCAGCGAGCTTTTTGTGGCTTCCTCTTCCCATTTACTAATCAACGAGGCAGTTCTACATCTATTAGCCGGTGTCAAAATGATCCTCAATCCTCTAGGGACAATTTTATTCTTCAGGTAGTTTTCAATTGACTGGATCTCCCACCATGAAGTAATTTGCTCTTTGTAGATTTTAGTAAGATCTTTAAATGCTGCTTTAAATGAAGGTGCGTATTTACTCTGTACTAGTGTTTTCTCCGAGAAGACCTCACTAGCCTCAGAGAGTAATAGTTGTTTATCAACACCAGTGGAGAGAAACCCAGCCATACTCTAAGAAAAATGAAATCAATTGACACAACCAAGATAAGGGTTTTGGTCAGACCGATGCTATTTAAGTAGGCTAAACCCTAAAGTCAAAAAGAATAATCACAAAATGGGTAGCTATATTAATACTTAACATTTATTTATTTAAAAGTTAAAATAATAGGCCCTTGATGTATAGAAAAAATCTAGACTGAGTGCAATTGGGATATTACATACAACTCTCTGTTGGCATGCCAACACAGAGAGAAAAAATGGACCAAAATAGGAGGAAGGGACAGATATATTGATAGGTTGAGAAGAGAGTCTCACACACTGCCGAGTCTCAGCCCTAGATGTCCCTTATCCTAACTCCTCAACACACTAAAGATCTATCCCAACCCTAGTTAGCCCTACCTAGACCTGGACTGCCCAGCTTTGTCCGAAAGATAGAATGTGGTCCCTATTTCTAGAGAATAGCATACCGGATCAGATAAAGGAGGGCAGTATATAAAAGACTGACAAACAAAAATTATATATATATGTGTGTATGAGAAAACCTATATACATTGCGATGAATGAGCTATATAGGTACAGTGCTCAGGGATCAATGGTAGGTCCTAAGTTGATAAAGAGCGTCCCATAAATACATATATGACACAACCTATAAAATTTGTGATAAATAAACTCAATAGGTACAGTGCTCAGGGATCAATGGTAGGTCCCAAGTTGATAAAGAACGTCCCGACGCGTTTCCTTGAAGGTTAACAAATCTTCAGGGGACTACAACCTTTAAATGTATTGGTCACAAAATTTGACTGAATTGTTAGTTTGAATGTCTTTTGACCGAAATGACTCTAGACCCAGCTACTTGGTAACCATTGTGTCTATGACCCTGAATTCAGGTGGTCATGGGGTGGTCCTTTGAGTCCTTTCTGGTCAAATGACAATATTTCTGTGTATCATTAGTGTGGCTATTGCTCTGGATACTTGAGAGCTACCTCTTGCAGAAATTTAAATATTTGACAGAACTTGTGACACATACAATTCAGTCAAATTTTGTGACCAATACATTTAAAGGTTGTAGTCCCCTGAAGATTTGTTAACCTTCAAGGAAACGCGTCGGGACGTTCTTTATCAACTTGGGACCTACCATTGATCCCTGAGCACTGTACCTATTGAGTTTATTTATCACAAATTTTATAGGTTGTGTCATATATGTATTTATGGGACGCTCTTTATCAACTTAGGACCTACCATTGATCCCTGAGCACTGTACCTATATAGCTCATTCATCGCAATGTATATAGGTTTTCTCATACACACATATATATATAATTTTTGTTTGTCAGTCTTTTATATACTGCCCTCCTTTATCTGATCCAGTATGCTATTCTCTAAAAATAGGGACCACATTCTATCTTTCGGACAAAGCTGGGCAGTCCAGGTCTAGGTAGGGCTAACTAGGGTTGGGATAGATCTTTAGTGTGTTGAGGAGTTAGGATAATGGACATCTAGGGCTGAGACTCGGCAGTGTGTCCCTCTTACTACGCATCCTCTCTTCTCAACCTATCAATATATCTGTCCCTTCCTCCTTTTTTGGTCCATTTTTTCTCTCTGTGTTGGCATGCCAACAGAGAGTTGTATGTAATATCCCAATTGCACTCAGTCTAGATTTTTTCTATACATCAAGGGCCTATTATTTTAACTTTTAAATAAATAAATGTTAAGTATTAATATAGCTACCCATTTTGTGATTATTCTTTTTGACTTTAGGGTTTAGCCTACTTAAATAGCATCGGTCTGACCAAAACCCTTATCTTGGTTGTGTCAATTGATTTCATTTTTCTTAGAGTATGGCTGGGTTTCTCTCCACTGGTGTTGATAAACAACTATTACTCTCTGAGGCTAGTGAGGTCTTCTCGGAGAAAACACTAGTACAGAGTAAATACGCACCTTCATTTAAAGCAGCATTTAAAGATCTTACTAAAATCTACAAAGAGCAAATTACTTCATGGTGGGAGATCCAGTCAATTGAAAACTACCTGAAGAATAAAATTGTCCCTAGAGGATTGAGGATCACTCTGACACCGGCTAATAGATGTAGAACTGCCTCGTTGATTAGTAAATGGGAAGAGGAAGCCACAAAAAGCTCGCTGCGGTTTATGCAGCTATTACTAGACGAGGAGAAGAGCAATCTTGTAATCTTAGAAAATAAACTGAGAGAACAGATTGAGCTCACACAAAAATTTAAAACTGAGACAGAGTTTAACAATAAGGAATTACAACTTAAAAACATCTTGGAAAAATTCCAATTCCATCTAAAAGAACGAAAACATCGTCAGTTTAATCGTGATCTCCAAGATTTTAGGGAAAATAGAGTTTACTCCACTGTAGATCGTAATACCTCGCAACATAAAAGACCAGAGACGGATGTTACATCCAGTGAAACTGATGCCTCTGATAACGAGAGAGAGGCAGGCCACTACAACAGAGGTAGAGGTAGAGGTCAACAGAGGATAGGACGTCGCAGAGGAGATAGGAAGAATTTAAGAGGCGGTCAGACTGGTGCTGGGCTTGATTTTTTAGAGACACCCTATCCACTCCGCAATCGGGGTCCTCAGAAACTACCACTACAGACAACAAGGCCCAAGGGAAATATAGCCAAATAGTCAACTTATCTAGCCAGTCTCTTCAGGATTCGGAGATGTGCATTCTAAGTAAGGGCCTGTCCTTTGTCCCTGCATCAAGTTTCGACCTTTTCAGCTGGGTGAGAGACATCCATCTCTTTGCGAGGAAACTCAGGTGGCGCAAACATTTTGCGCTGGTTGAGAAACGTGAAAGCAAAGAGATGGGTGTCTCACCAGATATTTTGAAGGATGTCCGTCTATTATTTAGCCTTAGTGAGAGTGTACCTCAGGAAGGTAAGGGTCCATTTACCACTCTGAAGAACAAAAGTGTTAAAACTCCACCTTCAGGGGATCCGACTTGCATCGATGTATTTGTTAATCAAGTATGTCGAGACTTGTCAAACCTGGTACCATCTTTACACGACTTTAATTGCAGCAAAGCTGAATACAAATCTCTACAAAATCTTGAACAAAAGAAAAATCTCACCATCAAACCTTCTGATAAAGGGGGGAACATTGTCCTGATGGATACTGCAGACTATAGGGCAATGTGCCAGTCTTTACTCAGTGATGGAGACACTTATGAGAAACTCAATAGTGACCCTACTGGCACTTTTCAGCAAGAACTGATTTGCATTCTACGGGAAGCCAAAATGGAAGATCTGATCTCAGGGGAGGAATTTGATTTCCTTTATAAAAAACATCCAACCCTAGCCACCTTTTACAGTTTACCAAAAATTCACAAGGGTGGCACCCCTGTTAAAGGTCGCCCCATCGTGTCGGGTGTAAACAGCTTGACACAGAATGTGGGGATCTATATAGATCACATTTTGGCACCTTTTGTCAAGACCTTGCCCTCTTACCTGAAGGACACGAGCGATCTATTGGGTCGCTTAGAGGGAGTTTCCATGGAGGAGGGCACATCTTTGGCCTCGATTGATGTGGAGGCCCTATACTCCTCAATACCCCATACCCTAGGATTGAGGGCTGTGGAAACATTCTTGAGTACAAGGGGACGTCAGTTCCATTTACATAACTCATTTGTCTTACGTCTATTGAATTTTGTCTTGACAAGGAATTTCTTTTTGTTCGACGGGGTTCTGTACCACCATATCAGGGGCACTGCGATGGGGAGTTCTTGTGCCCCATCGTATGCAAATTTGTTCCTGGGCTGGTGGGAACGGACCCTGGTATTCAACGATGCACCTAATAATTTCATCCCATGCGTTTTAACATGGGCCAGATTTATAGACGATATTTTTGTCGTCTGGAAGGGGAATGAGAGTGAGTTCATTGCATTCATAAAAGAATTGAACATTAATTCCATCAATATGAGATTCACCTTTGAATTCAAAACCGACACCTTGCCCTTCCTGGATATAGAGATATCAAGGGACAAGGATAATATGTTACAAACTAAAACATTTAGGAAACCTACCTCCACGAATGCGCTGTTACATTGGACGAGTCATCATCCACAACCCCTCAAAAGAGGGATACCGGTGGGACAGTACCTGCGTATTAGGAGGAACTGTTCCACCTGGCATGATTTTAAGAAACAGGCTCAAGATCTACGGTGCAGGTTTCGTGAGAGGGGGTATCCAGATGCTGTTTTGAGATAAGCTTATAGGAGGGCTTGTAATAGCAAGAGGGATGAATTATTATACCCTAAACCAAAAATAACAACCAGTGGACCGATACGTCTGATAGGCACATTTGATGGTGCATCGGATGAAGTAAAACAGATACTCAGGAACCACTGGGAGGTCCTCCTACTAGACCCTGATATCAGAAATGCCATCTCCGAGACAGTACAGGTCACATATCGCAGGGGTTTGAGCCTCAAGGACCGATTGGTCCACAGCCACTTCAGGGAAAACCAGGAGGGCAGAGAAACTTGGCTCCGACGACCTGTTGGTAGTTTTCGCTGCAGTGGCTGTATAGCGTGCCCTCACATTACACAGGGACGCACATTTTGTGGTAGTGTCACTGGCAAGACGCACCAGATTAGACAATTTGTTAACTGCCGCTCAAGGGGCGTTATATATAAAGCTAACTGTATCTGTGGCCTTGAGTATGTGGGCAAGACCACCCGTGAATTACGCCGTCGGGTTGGGGAACATCTGGGTGATGTCAGGAATGACAGGGACACACCCCTAGCCACACATATCAATACTGTGCATGGAGGCGATATATCTGGCCTAAAATTCATGGGAATTGAAGTTGTTCAAAAACCAAGACGAGGGGGCGATTGGGACAGGAGGATTTTACAGAGAGAGACGTGGTGGATCTTCCAATTGCAAACTGTGGCTCCTTTGGGATTGAATGAACAGTTGTCATTCAACAGTTACATAGATCCTTAAGCCCATTGATCCACTCATCTATGTGTACTCTTAAAATCTGTACATTTTTCAATCCTTACCTGTTTCTTGTCTCTTTTCTTCCTCTTGTTTTTTGCATTTGCTGCTCCTTTCTGCGGTGGAAGTATATTTTCTAGTTTAAATCACAACAGTCATTATGAAATCCAACTATATGAGCTCTAAATAAACATACTATTCGGAGATCAAGGAACCATTGATCTCTGATATATTAATTTATTGTTTAATGTGTCATGTGGAGATGTCTTGCCTACCTACTTCGCTGACACATTGAAACAGATCTGCTCTGTTGTAACGTCAATTCTGTGCGGTTTGGGGCGGCGCTATGGCCTGTGCGGCCGCTGGACTGACAGCTGATCTGCCTAGGTCTTTGCTCCGTGATAAAGGCTGTTCTGTTTGCGGTTGCTATGACAGCATGACTCGCCGAGCGCCTCCCATCCCGGCCGGGTCACCTGATCGGGAAACTATCACGTGCTGTTGTCACGTGACCCGATCAGCTGACGAGATTACGTCAATGGGCGGAGAATGGGCGGAACTAGACGGCTTTTTAAACGAGCCGCGAACTCACCCTCGTTGCAGCTGCCATACGCGGAATGCCAAGGCGTGACACCCGCACCCCTCTGTGAACAGTTGGTGTATCACGACTGTACAGATAAGTACCTTGCTGACTGCATGTGCTCAAACCTTATCGCTGTACAAGCGCTTTCTGGCACATAGCATTGAACTGTCTTTTAACATCATCTGGTGGGCGATAATACACCAGCAAAGCTGATTCAATGCTTGAGAGACAGCCTCTTTAGTTTCTCTGAGTGCAACTCAGGTCATTTGTATTGTCTTAGACCTGGATTTTATTTAAACTGGTGGTCTATCTGTTATACCATGTCTTATGATTGACTTTTGAACAGATAGTCACTTTATTATTTTTGCTGATTGATGAATCAAACTAGTGACCCTCAAACAGGTGGTCACGTGTTAGTTTGAATGTCTTTTGACCGAAATGACTCTAGACCCAGCTACTTGGTAACCATTGTGTCTATGACCCTGAATTCAGGTGGTCATGGGGGGGTCCTTTGAGTCCTTTCTGGTCAAATGACAATATTTCTGTGTATCATTAGTGTGGCTATTGCTCTGGATACTTGAGAGCTACCTCTTGCAGAAATTTAAATATTTGACAGAACTTGTGACACATACAATTCAGTCAAATTTTGTGACCAATACATTTAAAGGTTGTAGTCCCCTGAAGATTTGTTAACCTTCAAGGAAACGCGTCGGGACGTTCTTTATCAACTTGGGACCTACCATTGATCCCTGAGCACTGTACCTATTGAGTTTATTTATCACAAATTTTATAGGTTGTGTCATATATGTATTTATGGGACGCTCTTTATCAACTTAGGACCTACCATTGATCCCTGAGCACTGTACCTATATAGCTCATTCATCGCAATGTATATAGGTTTTCTCATACACACATATATATATAATTTTTGTTTGTCAGTCTTTTATATACTGCCCTCCTTTATCTGATCCGGTATGCTATTCTCTAGAAATAGGGACCACATTCTATCTTTCGGACAAAGCTGGGCAGTCCAGGTCTAGGTAGGGCTAACTAGGGTTGGGATAGATCTTTAGTGTGTTGAGGAGTTAGGATAAGGGACATCTAGGGCTGAGACTCGGCAGTGTGTCCCTCTTACTACGCATCCTCTCTTCTCAACCTATCAATATATCTGTCCCTTCCTCCTTTTGCAAGCACTTAAGCCACTCGTACACCGCAAAGCACACCCTCCTTGAGCTGCAGCGGCAGAACAGCACCCCCCAACATATGCTGGTATGCAAAGTTCCTACCCGTTGGAATTCCGCCCTCCATGAGCAGGACCTGAACCAGCAGGTCGTGGTATACTTGGACAGCACACTGCCACCCCACATTGAAGATCCGCTGGACTACTGGGCAGCCAAACTGGATTTGTGGCCGCAACTGGCAGAGTTTGCCCTGGAAAAGCTGTCTTACCTGGCCAGTAGTGATGGACGAACATCGGCCGGGACGGGTCGCGAATGCCCATACATTTTCGCGAACCTCGCGTTCGCAGCGGGCCCCATTGACTTTAACGGCAGACGAACCTGAAAAAACTTCAGGTCATATTTGCAGCCACCAAATACTTACTAGAAGTGCACAAATAGTCCCACAACATGGACAATGACATACCAGAGGGGGATCATTGGCAAAAATTCCCACAAAAAATATGTATTTTAATCAGGGGCCATTTTTATGCGTCTTAAGGGGAAACTCTCAAAAATGTGCCCTGCTGGAGCCTAGAATTTTTTTATTTTAGGCCAAGGGAGAATAGGCCCCCAAAAAATAGCCGTTTACCTGACAGAAAAAAACTTGTGATGATGTGTCTGGAGGTACATTAGGTGGTCACTGGCTAAAATTTTACTGTAGGTCAGTACAGGCCCCAAAAATTAGGCATTCACATGACAGAAAAAAAACTTGTGATTATGTGGCTGGAGGTACATTAAGCGGTCACTGGATTTTTTTTTTACTGTAGGCCAGTACAGGCCCCAAATATTAGGCACTCACCTGACAGAAATGAACAAGTAATTATTTGGCTGGAGGTAAATTAGACGGTCACTGGCTAAAAATTTTACTGTAGGCCAGTACAGGCCCCAAGAATTAGGCATTCACCTGACAGAAATGAACAAGTAATTATTTGTCTGGGGGTACATTAGACGGTCACTGGATAAAATTTTTACTGTAGGCCACTGAAGTAGAGGCCCCAAAAATTTGGCATTTACGTGACAGAAAAGGTCTTTTATGCCGCTGTATATACATAAGACAAGGACCATTCTTTGTTCTGTGTGGTGGTGGATATGTGTGGGCCGGCATGAGGAAATTCAATTACACGTGGTCGTTATAGGTGTTGAATTCCTCAGAGATCCATGCCTCATTCATTTTAGAAATGTGAGTTATTCCACACTGTCATGAGCTAGGCGTGTGCGCTTATGGGTCACAATCCCCCCTGAACGTCCTTTCGGACAGGACACTGGACGAAGGGAAAGCCAAGAGTTCCATGGCAAATTGTGCCAGCTCTGGCCACAGGCCAAGCCTGCACACCCAGTAGTCCAGGGGTTCCTCGCTTCTCAGAGTGTCCACATCGGCCGTTAACCCGATGTAGTCGGACACCTGTCAGTCTAGGCGTTCTATGAGGCTGGATTCGGAGGACGGCTGTCGATGGGTTGGCTGAAAGAATGATCTCATATCCGAAGTGACCAACATATCTTCAAACCGCTTTCTTCTTGCAGGCGCGGTAGGATTGGTACCAGCACCTGTTTTGGTGTGGAAATTCCTCTGCAAGCGCCCACAACAGCAGAATGCAGCATCTCTCATCTCACAGCAAGGCCTGAAAATGCTGCATTCTGACAGACCTCTGTGATGCTGGTAACATGTCCGCCATTTTGTGTTTGTACCGGGGGTCTAAGTATGTTGTCACCCAGTACCGGTCCTTGCCCTTTATGCTTTTTATACGGGTGTCCCTCTTTAAACACTAGAGCATGAAGGCCCCCATTTGCACTAAATTGGAAGCGGTGGAGCGCCCTTGCTCCTTCTCATCGCCCAGGAGAATGTCGTCCTCAGTCTCCTCCCCCAGCCATGGACAACACCAGGGATCCCCAAAAAGTTTAAGGTACCCCTCAAAGCCTGCTCTTCTTGCTCCTTCTCCTCCTACCCCAGCCACCATTCTCCTTTGACTCCTCTTCAGACTTCTGCTGACTTGTCTCAGATGGAGTAGCCCCCCATGGAATTTATTCAGCATTGAAACTTCCTCATCTTCCAGCTACTGCAACTTGACGGCCTGATCAATGACATGACGCAATGCACGCTCCAAAAAAAGGCGTAAGGTTCAATGTCACTGATGGTGCCCTGGCAGCGACTGACCAGTTTGGTGATCTCATTAAATGGCCGCAGTAGTCTGCATGCATCACGCATGAGCAGCCACTGGTGCGGTGAAAAGAAACCAAGCTCCCCAGAGACTGTCCTGCTGCAGAGTTGGTACAGGTAGTCGTTACCTGCATGTTGCTGCTTGAGCAGCCTATAAAGCATATACAAGGTGGAGTTCCAGCACGTCGGGCTATCACAAATCATACGTCTGACGGGCAGGTGCTGTCGCCGCTGTACGTCAGCAAGGCGAGCCATGATCGTGTAAGATCTTCTAAAATGACAAGAGATTTTCTTAGCCTGCCGCAAGACGTCCTGGACCCTGGGGTATTTGGCAATGAATCGTTGCACGACTAAGTTCAGGATGTGTGCCATGCACTGCATGTGTGTCATTTTGCCCTGTTTCAGTGTGCTCAGCAGATTGGCACCCTTGTCGCACACCACTTTACCAACTGTCAAATTAAGCGGGGTTAGCCACTGATCGGCCTCTGATCGCAGAGCTGAAAGCAGTGCAGGACCAGTGTGGCTCTTGGCTTCCAGACACAACAGCCACAGCACAGCATGGGAACGTCTCACCTAGCATGTCAATTAGGTTCTGGGGAGCTTGGGGGACGCAGCGGAAGAGGCGATAGCAGTGGAAAAAGAGGAGTGAGCCAAGGAGGAGACGGAGGATGGAGTAGGAGGAGAAAAAGAGGCAGGCCTGCATGCAATCCATGGCGGTAACACCAAATCCACACAGGAGCCAATGGTTACATGCTTGACGGCCGTCAGAAGGTTCACCCAGTCGGCAAGTAAAAGTTATGTACCTTTCCTGCCCGTGTTTGCTAGACCACTAGTCTGAGGTCAGATGTATCTTGACACCGACACTGTGTGCCAGAGATATATTCACTTCCCGCTGAACGTCGTCATATAGCTCCAGGCATTTTCTTTCTGGGAGAAATATTTCTTTTTGGGGACCTTCCACAAATTTCAAAGGTCTCCGAGTCCACCAGTTTTATATGGCAGTAGTTGGCGAGCTAGCAGTTCCGACAAGTCAGCGGGCTCAGCCATTGGGCAAGAGGGTTATCCGGCGTCATCAAATTTTTATGCTCGAACATTTGGGCCACAGAAGCCTGCCTTCTGCCAGATTAACACGACAACGGCATGGTGGAAGGTGGAGTGGAGGACAAATGGGAGGAGAGAGGAGAAGGAGAAGAGGCAGGACGTGGAGCGCTGGGAGTTTGGCTATGTCGGTTCTGACGGTGTTGCTCTCACTGGGCTCGGTGATGGGAGGCCAAGTGCCTTCTCAAGGTGGTCGTCCCTAGGTGAGTGTTGGGATTACCGCGACTTATGCGTTGACAGCACAGGCTGCAGATGGCAACATAATTGTCAACAGCTGACACGTTAAAAAAAGCCCACACTGCGGAGCTATCTGCCGGCGTCCTGGGAGCACCAGATGTGACCGTGCATGGTGGATGGCTCGCTCCAGATACATTTGCAGTCTGCTTTTTGCCTCCTGTGCCCTGCAAGCTCTGCCTGCTTCTCCTCCTTCTTCTCCCTCTCTGCTGCTCCATCTCTCCCTCTGAACTTACCTCCTCTTTCTCTCTTGTGGGCACCCACGTGACGTCCAGCGACACGTCATCATCGTCACCTTCACCTCCACTGACATTTGAGATCTTAGAGTAGGCAGCAACAGCGGGAACCTCCCTCCTTGGGCTGATCTGGGAACTGTCGTCAGACCGCTGGGTGGTGGCCGTTGCTACCTCCTCTTTCTCATCCGATGTCAAGAATGGCTGCGCATCGGTAAGGTGTGGGAATGGATGGGAAAATTATTCCTCTGACTTGAGTGGAGGGGCTGTGGTGGTGGTGGTGTCTTTGGGGGTGCACAAAGCAGAGAGTGAGGAGGGTGTAGATACAGAGAATAAGTAGGGTGCAGAGGCGGAAAGCTGAATGAGCCACTCAACCAACTCTGGTGCGTCCTTTGAAGTAATCGCACGCACACTCTCCAACTTCCCACTTAGGTGCACCTGCCAGACCACTAGCACCCCTGCGGAATGGCCTGCCTCTTCCTCTGCCTGTCATTTTCAAAATGACCCTGTGCCTAAGTCCCTAGAGAAGAGCAGTATTTGTGTAAGCAGGTAAATCGCAGGCCTTAATCAATATTTGGTGGAAACAGGTATATCGTACCACTTAATCAGTATTTTGTGGAAGCAAGTATTTTGCTTGCCTCTATCAATATTTGGTGGAAACAGGTATATCGAACCCCTTAATCAGTATTTTGTGGAAGCAGGTATATCGCAGGCCTTAATCAGTATTTTGTGGAAGCAAGTATATCAAACCCCTTAATCTGTATTTTGTGGAAGCCGGTATATTGTAGGCCTCAATTAATATTAGGTGGAAACAGGTATATCAAACCCCTTAATCAGAATTTTGTGGAAGCAGGTACATCGTAGCCCTCAATCAGTATTTTGTGGAAGTTAGTATATCAAACCCCTTAATCAGTATTTTGTGGAAGCAGGTATATTGCAGGCCTTAATCAATATTTGGTGGAAACAGGTATATCAAACCCCTTAATCAGTATTTTGTTGAAGCGGGTATATAAAACCCTTTAATCAGTATTTTGTGGAAGCAGGTATATCAAACCCCTTAATCAGTTTTTTGTGGAAGCAGGTATTTCTCAGGCCTCAATCCATATTTGGTGGAAACAGGTATATTGAACCCCTTAATCAGTATTTTGTGGAAGCAGGTATATCAAACCCTTTAATCAGTATTTTGTGGAAGCAGGTATATCAAACCTCTTAATCATTATTTTGTGGAAGCACGTAGATCGCAGGCCGCAATAAATCTTTTGTGGAAGCGGGTATATTAATCCCCTTAATCAGTATTTTGTGGAAGCAGGTATATCGTAGCCCTCAATCAATATTTGGTGGAAACAGGTATATCAAACCCCTTAATCAGTATTTTGTGGAAGCAGGTATATAAAACCTCTTAATCAGTATTTTGTGGAAGAAGGTATATCGCAGGCCGCAATAAATCTTTGATGGAAGCAGGTATATCAAACCCCTTAATCAGTATTTTGTGGAAGGAGGTATATCGTAGCGCTCAATAAGTATTTTGTGGAAACAGGAATATTAAACCCCTTAATCAAGATTTTGTAAAAGCTGGTATATTGTATACCTCAAACAGTATTTTGTGGAAGCAGAAATATTAAACCACTTAATCAGTATTTTGTGGAAGCAGGTATTTCTCAGGCCTCAATCAGTATTTGGTGGAAACAGGTATATCGTACTCCTTAATCAGTATTTTGTAGAAACAGGTATATCAAACCGTTTAATCAGTATTTTGTGGAAGCAGGTATATCAAACCTATTAATCAGTATTTTGTGGAAGCAGGTATATCGCAGGCCGCAATAAATCTATGGTCGAAGCAGGTCTATCAATTCCATTAATCAGTATTTAGTGGAAGCAGGTATATCGTAGCCCACAATAAGTATTTTGTGGAAACAGGTATATCAAACCCCTTAATCAGTATTTTGTGTAAGCAGGTATATCGCAGGCCTCAATCAATATTTGGTGGAGACAGGTATATCGTACTCCTTAATCAGTGTTTTGTGGAAGCAGATATATCAAACCCTTTAATGAGTATTTTGTGGAAGCAGGTATATCAATCCTCTTATTCAGTATTTTGTGGAAGCAGGTATATCGCAGGCCTCAATCAATATTTGGTGGAAACAGGTATATCGAACCCCTTAATCAGTATTTTGTGGAAGCAGGTATTTCTCAGGCCTCAATCAGTATTTGGTGGAAACAGGTATATCGTACTCCTTAATCAGTATTTTGTAGAAACAGGTATATCAAACCCTTTAATCAGTATTTTGTGGAAGCAGGTATATCAAACTCTTTAGTCAGTATTTTGTGGAAGCAAGTATATCAAACCTCTTAATCAGTATTTTGTGGAAGCAGGTATATCGCAGGCCGCAATAAATCTTTGGTGGAAGAAGGTATATCAATCCCCTTAATCAGTATTTTGTGGAAGCAGTTATATCATAGCCCTCAATCAATATTTGGTGGAAACAGGTATATCAAACCCCTTAATCAGTATTTTGTGTAAGCGGGCATATCAAACCCTTTAATCAGTATGTTGTGGAAGCAGGTATATCACACCCCTCAATTTTTTTTCTGCCACAATAGTTATATCACACCACCCTGTTTATTTGGGGCAACACGTATATCGTAGCTGTCAATCAGTATTTTGTGGAAGCAGGTATATCACACCCCTCATTCAGTTTATACCTGTTTTTTGGGGGCAACAGGTATATCACACCCGTTGCAAATAGTTGTTCCAATAGCACTTGTCCCTCTATATAGATGCTGTATCGCAGCAAAACCGCACACAACTGCTGCACAATACAAATGCACTATAATATACTTTCTATGTTAGAAAGTATATAATAAGTATATCCCACCCCTTAGTATATAACACCTATCCATAGCACACATATACCAGTCCTTAAAAGGTCTTTTGTGGCCCTATTAGCTAGCATTTGATGTCCATAACAGTCCCTGCTCCACAAAACAACCTCTCCCTACACTGGCAAAACACATCTGATGCCAAGTGCTCCTTCTTTCACCCACCATCTTCATCTGATACTGGTATTGCCACACACCTCGCCACTCTGTCACCGGGTTACTCTGTGGTCTCCTGATGCTGCTGCCACCTCACCACTCAGGTCTCCTGATGCTGCTGATAACAGCTCCACACTCTGTCATTGTGCCACTCTGTGGCATCCTGATGCTGCTACTGCTGCTACCTCCACACTGTCATTGTGCCACCCTGTGGCCTCCTCCTGATGCTCCTGCTGCCGCCACCTCCACACTCTGTCATTGTGCTTCTCTGTGGCCTCCTGATGCTATTGCTGACAACTCCACACTGTCATTGTGCCACCCTGTGGCCTCCTCCTGATGCTGCTGCTGCCACCACCTCCACACTCTGTCATTGTGCCACTCTGTGGTCTCTTGATGCTGCTGCCACCTCCACACTGTCATTGTGCCTCCCTGTGGCCTCCTCCTGATGCTGCTTCCACCTCACAAATATGTCATAGGGCCACTCTGCAGACTTCTCATGTTGTTCCCACCCTCCCCACTTCATGACTGGGACACTATTTCGCCTTTCAGCCGGCTGACATCATCATTTATTTGACCCTTCTTTTGACCTGTCAGAAGGAAGGAAAAATGAGACGCACACCTGATCCTGTCTATGCAATAGCTGTAAGGCCTGCATTACATGGTCCCTATTTTGCATCAGAATTGGCTTATAATTTGGTAGCCAAAAGTAGGAGTGGGTACAAAACACAGAATACATGCAAAAATTCCATTCACATGTCATCTCTGTTTTGGATCCACTCCTGTTTTTTGGCTTTAGCAATACTGATGGATTACTGACCAAATGCTGACCGAGTGAAGGCGGATGCTCAACAGACAGGATCCGTTATTTGGGGGTTATTGTTCTGACGGATCAGAGGAAGGGAAAAATAATCAGTGACGTCAACAAAAACTTTCTGCTGACACCCACTCCACTTCACGAACTGGCCGAATCAAAATTTTGAGAAATTCGCCCATCTTTAGTTACTATGTTCCGTGAATACTGGCCATGCATACTTGTGGCTGCGAACTATACTTTTGGCACTTGTATCTCTCCCCTGCCTGTATCTGTATGATCTGTATGGAGAAACTTTCTGTTACATGTCTGTTCACTGTTTGCCTTGTTGGCTGCTTCCCAGATACTTGTGCATGTGTAGATTGGGTTATTTCTCAGTATGGCAGGTCACATGTGCTTCGGTCCTTGGATACTGGCAGCGGTTGCTTGTGGTTGTGTATTGCATCATTGTGACATATAAATCTCCAGTGTGGTCCTTTTGGGGTTATATTCCCTGTCTGTGTCTGCACCAGTTGTTCATGAGCTCTGTGTCTATTTGCTATGGATGTTCTATAACCTGTCCAGTGCAACTTTAATATCTTCAGTTTTTGCTTATGTACTTGCCTGGACCCTCTAGTTTCAGTCTGAATTGAGCTTTGTATGTCTGTGTGTGTTAAATTTTGTCTGTGCTCCTGTAACAGCTGTGTCTGTACTGTGTCCTGTAATATCAGTGTGAGTATCTTGTACATCTTTCTGCCTAGTAATCTTGAACACTGCAGTCCAGTATCCATCAAGTGTGCATGGGTTCCTGCAGCTCTTGCCAGGTCTAAACAGGGTCCTGAACCTGTTGCCAACATCATTTATTTTTGCTGTTTCCAGGTGTAAAAGGGTTTCTATAGCTATTGCTGAATGTGAACGGGTTCCTGCAGCTCTTGCCAGGTGTGAACGGGTTCCTGCTATTCTTGAGGGGTGGGAGTGGGTTCCAGCAGCTCTATTCGGGTTCCTAAAGCACCTTATGTGCATGTGTGGGTTCCTGATGCTCTTTCTGAGTGTGCATGGGTTCCTATGGCGCCTGCCTTGTCATTGCAGTTTTCTGTGATATCTGTGAGGCTCTTGTTTTGTCTGTATAGTTCCTGAATCTCCTGAGACTCCTGTCATGTCTGAACAGTCTCCTAAAATACTGATGTCTTTATGGGTTCCTGAAGTCCATCTTGCTAAGTTATTGCATATGTATTTCATTTCAGTCTTGCCATGCCTCTGTTTGAAGTCTCTCTGTGTTGTAAGCCATAGTCTGTGCTTTGCATGAGTCTGTATTGAATGTGTGTGCTGGCTTTGTATGTTATGTGTTGTCTAAACAGTGTCTAAGTTCCTTAAATATGTCCCTGAAGTCTGATCCAGAAATCTGAGTGTTCTAAGTCCCTGTAATCTGTTCCAGAACTGTGTGCCCATGTGCCAGAAGTCTGTTTGTTGGGGTTCCTGTTCTGCCTGTCTGCCAGTGCTCCATGTTTTAGTTGTTGTTTGTATTTTGTCTGATTCTGAGTTTTGCCACGCCTGTGCTTGTGTTTTCACCAACGTCTCTGATCCTAGCAGGTCAGCTGCTAGGTATACCAGGACCATTCCAGAAGGTAACAGTCTGGTTGTTAACATGCAGATTAGTCCGGATGCCTGTACAGAGGTTAAAGTGTGAATACTGGGGAAATGGCAGAATAGCGCCGTTAGGGTTTAGCCCAATGTCAGATAGTTTTTTTTGCCACAGTGGTTCTACTAACACTGATCCGTAACATTTATATTAGAACGTTTAAAAAAAATTGCAGCATAATCTGGGCAGATTGTGTTTAAAAACACACTGTGTTATGGGAAAAAAACAGTGGCTTTGTGGGCCCAAGCATCCAAAATGATGCCTTAATTCGGGTAGAATGCCTGCCTGTATATATGCATGCACAAGTATTAATTGTCAGAAAAAAGAATAACTTGTTCTGAATTAGCTTAGAAACATTCTCACTTTTAATTAGGAGTAGCAGCAGTACAGTGTGGATATGAAAAGGTTATTAGTGGCATGTGTGTCGGCAATAATAATAGTAGCAGTACAGCTACATAGACAAGGAAGTAGATGTGTGGGCAGTAGTAGTCGTAGGGGTAATAGTATAAGTGACTGTGTAGTGGTAATGGTAGTGGCAGTATGGGTAGTGGAAGTAGAAGTAGGTGATTAGTGGCAAGGCGTAGTAGTTGACAGAAACCATATGGCACAGAACATGATAGTAGGCAGGCAGCGGCAAAGCCATGATGGCAACTGCAATGGCAGCAGCAGAGAACAAAGAGCACATACTGGGCCAGTTCTGGAGAAAGGCCAGAGTCCATATAGCACTGAAGTGGCTGCTGATTCTACTGCTGTAGGTAGATGAAACAGTGGGAAGTGGGTGATTCTGCAGGGGGCACAGAGGAGCTTTAGACACATGGGCGACAGGCGTCTGCGCGTTGAAAGCTGCGGCAAGCTGAATATACAGTATATCATGTGCGTCAATGCTTTTGTCTTCCGGCACTGTGATAAAAACTGCCAGATGGGAGATATTCTCACAGAGCTAGTGGCAGCGGAGCTTGGGTTAGGTCTGGCATATTTTAATCCTGCACCCACAGTATCAGCATCATCACCATTTCCCGAGCTGACCATAATTTAAACAGATCTGGCCCTGGCAGTATTTTTGGGAGATTCCGGCCATGTGATGCCTCTGTTCTTTATTGCTGCATTTTCAACCTCCTCTGATGTTACCTCTTCCTCAGCACCCCGATCTGGCTCCCAGGTCCTGCCAAACACACAATCATCGTCAAAGCACTCCCTGTCACTTTTATAAAACTGTTATATGTCATTGTAGGCTCCTTTTCCCACCTCCAAATTTATTTCCCCTACTGACACCACCTACCACCACAGGTGCTACTACTACCACCAACACAGCTATGCATGGGATCGCCCACCTCCTCCTGAACCTCCTTTTTATGACAGAACAAACACTGACTGTTATCACACAACTAATTAACAGGGAATTTCTTCTTAGGAAAAAAGAAGGCACCACACTAGGAGGGGCAGTGAAGACAGAGAGGATGCAACTGAAACTGAAAGGTTTCTCTGTGGTTCCAAGGAGGAGCAGGAGGAATGCTGTAACCCATGGCTCAAAGACATGGTGTCAGACTCAGAGGTGACCTCCACATCATTCTGCTGTGAATTAGAGGAGGTGTGAGCTATTCAGTTCATAATTTCCAACTCGTCCTAAATAATAATGTTGTGCTTTTCAGTAGACAGAGAGAACTATTGCCTACTTCTACCACCACTATTACTGGCCGGATGTCTGGTGCTACTTCTGTGACTACCCACATTCTGACTCTGGAAGGACGAGGCATGGGTCTTTCTTACATTTCCAGGCATTTTATTATAAGGCCTAAAATTTAAAAGTTATGGGTTTCGTATAAATAAAAAGCTTCAGGTTTTCCTATAAGTGAAAAGTCATAGGTGTAATGAAAAGTATAGTATCTGGTTTGGTACACTCAGATTATTTAATGGTACTAGCAAAATTGCAAGTGTAGGTTCTGTAATTTAAAAACAAAGATGTAATTCATTTTTCCTTCCATTCTAGAAACACACTGCACAACTGCTATTGACAATTTCCTTTGGGGATAATCCAGTGTTGGTAGTTAAATGTCTTTGAAGTCTGTGTTTAATATCACTGGTTCAACAATTACATTTCTGTACTATGAAAAACATGGTGCAATGCAATAATGCACCCACTAACACCAGTATAATGGTGCAGTGTTGGAGGTGAAATGTTTTCATATTTAATATCACTGGTTTAAAAATGGTGTTATTGCTTTAAAATACTTTTGCTATAATGCAACATGTTTAATAAAGATTATCCTTAATTGCATCTAAACTAAGGGTGCTGTCCCGTTAATGTGTCAGAATTGTGATACATTTATTTAATGTAATGCAGTAATGGATAGATAGATAGATAGATAGATAGATAGATAGATAGATAGATAGACAGACAGACAGACAGACAGATAGATAGATAGATAGATAGATAGATACACATAACCCCAGCAAATCCTCTGATGCAATTGTGAGTAGAAATTAATATAGGACATGCTAAAAGTAATTCTATACCCTTCCTCTGCACGTAAAGCAAAAGCATCTCAGACTTTTTCACATTAAAGGACAGCATAATTAATTTTAATCTAAAGTCACAGAAAAATGTGACACACATTCAGGCCTTTCCTTAGCATCATTTCTTCTTCAACCTGGCAGGAGACTGGAGAAGCCAGCCCTACACCTTGCCTGTATTGTTTTGCACCTGAATTCCTCCAGTAAAGAAGCACAAAGACTCTCTGGACTTATTTCCCATTGGGGTGCACCACTCCTTACCATCCCGTCCTGAGAGCAGAAACACGTGGTGACACCTTGGCGCTGTATGGGGGACCCTGGTCTTTATGGAAGAACGGCAAGAAGAAAGCCATTTTTGAAAGCAAGCCCGTAAGAAGTCCTGTTTGCAGTTTGCCACAAGCCATGCAGGGGATACAGTAAAACACTACGTATGTGTGGTGGAAAACTAACACAGCACATCACCCTGAAAATACCATCCCCACCGTGAAACATGGCAGTGGCAGTATCATGCTGTGGGAATGCTATTCTTCAGGAGTGACAGGGAAGCTAGTCACAGTTGATGGGAAGATGGATGGAGCTAAATGCCCAGCACTACTGGAGGAAAACTTGTTAGAGGCTTGAGACTGGTGCAGAGGTTCACCTTCTAGCAGGACAATGGCCCTAAACATATAGCCAGAGCTACAATGTAATGATTTAGATCAAAGCATATTTATGTGTTAGAATGGCCCAGTCAAAGTTCAGATCTAAATCCCATTGAGAATCTTTGGCAAGACTTGAAAATTGCCATTCACAGACACTCTCCATCCAATCTTACTGAGCTTGAGCTATTTTGCAAATAAGAATGGGCAAATATTTCAGCCTCTACGCATGCAAAGCTGGTAGAGACATATCCAAAAAGACTTGCATCTTTGATTGAAGCAAATGGTGGTTCTACAAAGTATTGATTCAGGGGGCTGAATTCAAATGTATGCCACACATTTGAAATGTGTATTTATTGTATTTTTTTCACCTCACACATACTTTCTACTTTATGTTGGTCTATCACATAAAATCCCAATAAAATACATTTAATATTATGGGTGTAACATGAAAAAATATGGACAAGTTCAAGGGGTATGAACACTGTATACCTAAAAACATTCAAACCTTGTAACCTTGTATTATAGCTTTAAAATGTAGGTGACACCACAAAAACCCTAAGTTTAATGGGCACATAGTATATTATATTATGACAAAAAATCACCCATATTGTTTTGTAGATTCTAGTGCTTGAAGCTTTGCTGAGGTCTAAGAATGAGCATAGTCTTGCTGGTGCACTGTATCATAAAGAATAAGAGGGAAGCCATGTTGGGGACCAGATATGAAAGAAATGTTATGTTGGTGACCAGGAATGAGAAGGTAACCATGCTGGGGGCAGGAATGAGAGAGGGCCATGCTGGGGTGCAGGAATCTGAGGGGTTACCTAGAAGTGAGACATAAAAAAGATAAGATTTTGGTCTCTACTTAATGTTTTTTATTTGCTTGCTCCACATATTTGATAACTCCACCAAACACTTTAATCTTTATTCTGTTTTTTTTTTTTTTTTTTTCAAGATGACTGTCCCCATAAAAAGAGCATTTTTTCAGAGCAAAGTTAGTTCTTTGGCATATGTGTTTTCACTATTGATACATTTAGTAATCTTTGGAAAAAAAGTAGCAAAAATTAAAATAGCACAACATGTGGGGAGTGCAGAAGGAGAGTAGGAATAAAATGAGGAAGCACATCTTGAAAGAATGCTTCAAGATTTATTTGGAGCACATGGGTGCAAATACTAAATATTTGCATTTTGTGACCTATTAAAAAAAATCATGTCTACATCTTCTTGCATTTTCACTTTTTTTTTTTTTTTTACAAGGTTCCGAAAGTCTCTAGTGGCTAATCAAATATGTTCCAACTGTTGTGCTAGACTTTTGCAAAAAAAAAAAAAAAACACAAAAAAAAAAACGTAAGAATAATCAACCATTTTAGTGAAACACTGTAAAAAAATATAAATGTTCTAAAACAGTACAGTTGTAGTGCTAATGTTCTGTCTCAGCCTTAGTAATGTTTCAATTTCTGTAAAAACTTATAAAAACTAAAACTGCAAAGCATTGTCTCTACTGTATTTATGCAACAGTTAAATGGATTTTTTTTAATGACGATGACTGCTAATCTCTCACTCTGATGGCGCTGGTCTAATGGATGGCCATTTATATGAATGGTAGACCATGAAATATTGCATTTCCCCCACAACTATATCAGTTTCTGAAGCTGCACTCAAGGAGATCATGGCAGTAAGAAAACCTGTTTCGGAATCTTAGAGAGACATCTGTTCAAACAAAACGTAATGTAAATTAAAAAGGTTTTGCTTTTTAACGGCTAATACTTTTTGACACAACTTACTTTTGCACATTTATAACACATTTATAACACAAACCTGAAAGTAGCTGAATAAGAACGAGAAAATCTGCTACATTGGTACACTACATTGTGCAAATAAGTATAATGTGGCAGCTACAGTATAAAAGGTGTCTGGATAGCAGTTCTTTGCTATATTGGCTCTCAATCCAGTGTTCAGCTAACAGAGCAGTTGTAGCTACATATGTAGGCATTATATACTAGGAATTCATGTGTCTATTGATTTGCATTTCTACCCAAGACCGGATGAATAATGTATACTTCTTCTACCTAAAGAATTACAATTTGACCAGCCCACCAAAGTATCAGAGAAGCCTTTGAGGGGCTCATGGTCTGAGCTTCATACTTTCCTGACATGCAACTGTGTCACACAAAGTGTTAATATGTCTCACTATGATTGTGGTTTAACACGTAACATTTTTAACCTATTTTTTGCCCCAGTATTTTGCAGATTTTAACTTGTACTACAAACAAAAAAGACTATGTGTGAAGGAAACCTTAGAAAAGTGACAGAAAATATCAGTTCCAACTGCACCTCCAGATATTTTTTTGTAGGGGACATTCTAAATTTAGCTTTAGAGCTTGAAGATTTATATGTATGCCCCTTAGAGTGTCAGAGGGTATAAGGACATATCTAATTGACAAGTGTAATAGTATCAGCCAGATATAAACCTATTTAAACATGTCTAAGTGGAATAACAAAGGAACAGCACCAGCATTGTTATATTGTGAAATGCAAGCAATTACTAAAACACACACAGACCAGTACCTGCTATTTGATTCCCACCATCCTATAGACCACAAACTGGGAGTCATCCAGACTCTACACCACCGGGCAGAGAAAATCCCCACCAGCACAGAGGCCAAGGCGAATGAATTCAAACACCTCAGAGGGGCAATTAAAACTTGTGGGTATCCAGTTTGGGCCTTTGTCAAAACAGAAGGAAGGAGAAGAAAGAGCACCAAGACTACCAGTGAGGGCGAGAAGCATGACAGACGCAAGAATATGGTTATCCCATATGTAGCTGGGGTGTCTGAGAAACTCAAAAGGATTTAATTTTTTTTTTTTAAATTAACAATTTTTATTGTTTTTATCAGATAGTCACAAGTATCCATATAAAAAGTATACTTTCAATCAAGACCATAAAAATCATAGAAACAAGTGGAAGTGATGTACATATATGATGTACATATATCTCGACCGGTAAAGACCTGGGAGAATAGGTATTGCATCTCGTACAATCAATAACATAACTATAATAACAATAGTTAGACATGGGAAAGTAGTGGTAAGTTATAGCATTTAATATAGTACATACATTATATCCTGAATCTTGTGGGACAGGCGAGGTAAAATGGTTTAGAGAAGAGGATCATGAGAAATCCCTATAACTTCTCCAGGGTGACCATATTTGAAGGAAAGTAGGTCAAGATCTTAGTTCCCAGTGGGAAATTTCTTCAAATCTATAGATCTGGTCAACTTTGTTGATCCAGTGTTCCACTTTTGGGATTTCAGAAGAAAGCCAATGAGAAGGCAGGAGAATTTAGGCCGCTGCTAATAGTAAGGAGAAAAGGGAGGTTTTATGTGTATTGATACCTCCTATCCCTAGATTGAGAGTCCTGCATATCTGCTTGCTGATTTTAATTATTTCCGACCACCAGGCCTCGATTGGGTCGCAAGACCACCATATGTTAAGGTAAGTACCTCTTTCTTTCTGACATCTCCAACAGATATCTGGGGATCCAGGCTTATAAAGACAAGTCTTGTCTGGGGTCCTATACCAACATAGTAATATTTTATAACTATTTTCCTGAATGCGAATACATCTGGAAATCTTATGTGGGGTAATCAAGATCTTTGCGGTTTCAGAGGTCGACAGGGAACGTCCCAAGTCCCTCTCCCAAAGACCAATTGCAGCAGGTTTAGTGCCAGGGGGAGAAGTCTTAAGAGACTTATATATTGTAGATATTACTTTGGGGAGAGGAAGCGAATCGCCTATCAGCCCTCAAACCAGTTAGTCTCTCTCAGAGGGGGGGTGTTTTTTATGAGGAGGAGTGTTTCCGACTTAATAAAATGCAGGAGCATGTAGTTTCGAATAGGTAGACCCAACTTCCTGTGAAGTTCAGAGTCAGGGGGCATACATCCGTCTTGATCCAAAATATCAGAGATGGGAAGCCTGGAAGATCTTAAGGAGATGGGGCAGCTTTCACTAAGTTCTTTATGGGCTAGGGCTAGAATATCTTTTAAAAGTAAGAGGGGAGATGGCAGCGTCAAAGCCCCACCACTGGCCAAGAACCACCTCCAAACCTTTATTGTGCTTCGTATCATGGGATTGGGAAAAGAGCTGGGTATCGGAGGTGATCTGTCGGCCAACAGAAGGGCCCGGGCTGGGTGGGTAAGAAAGCATTCTCTAGGGAGATCCATGCTTTATGAGTTGGGCTCCTTATCCAATCCACTGCCCTGGAAAGTTGGATAGCTTTCATGTAAGTTTCAGGGTCAGGTAGCCCAATACCACCCTGGGCTCTAGATTTAGTAAGCGTATCAAAAGAGATACGTGGGCTTTTCCGCTGCCATATGAATCTGCGAATCAGCTTATTTAGGGAAATAAAATACGATTTAGGGATCTCAATAGGGAGTACCTGCATCAAGTAAGTTAATCTTGGGATTACTAGAGACATAAGGATGTTCTTTCTCCCAAACCAGGATAGGTATGGAAAATCCAATGATTCCAGCTGGGTGGCTATTGAGAGTAATAGGGGTTTATAGTTTAGCTTGAATAAATCTGATAGGTATGGGGTAAGTTTTACCCCAAGGTAAGTCAGTTGCTGGGTGTGCCAGTTGAAAGGGGATTCCCTCTGAAAGGAAGAGAGATTTGAGGGAGAGAGGCTAACATGAAGCACCTGGGATTTGGAAGGGTTAACTTTAAAATTGGACAGGGAGCCAAAGTGGCTAAGTATCGAGAGGATGATACTCATAGATTTACAAGGATTAGTTGTAAGGATCAGTAAATCGTCTGCAAAGGCAGCAAGCTTGAGTTCAGAGCCCTCCACAAAAAGGCCTCTAATTTCATTCTCCCTTCTGAGAGCTTGTAGTAAAGTTTACATGACCAGGACAAAAAGGAGGGGGGAGAGGGGGCAACCCTGCCTCGTTCCGTTCCTAATTGGAAAGGGGGAAGATAGGATTCCATTGACTGACACGGATGCCGAAGAGCAGGAGTACATAGAGAATACCGCATTGATGTAGGGATCGGGGATCCCAAACTTAGACATAGTCAACTTAATATAAGTCCAGTCTACCCTGTCAAAAGCTTTTTCGGCATCCGTGCCAATCAGAACTAAGGGAATGGATTTATGGGAAGCATAAAATAGGGCATTCAAAACCTTTATAGTATTATCCTTTCCCTCACGCCCCTTGACAAATCCCACCTAATCAGGGTGGATTACACTAGGTAGAAAGCCCTTTAGTCTAGTGGCCAGCATCTTGGCTATTAATTTGAGGTCAACCTTAAGTAATGAGATCGGGCGGTAGCTGGAGCATGACGAAGGGTCTTTACCTTCCTTAGTAATAGTGACTTTGGTCATATCGGCTGAAATGGAATGGTTGAGTAATGAGAGGTTGGATATGGGAAGTAGGAAGGGAGAAGGGAGTTTCAGAAAGCTGAGTAGTAAGATATAGGGAGGCCATCAGGACCTGGGCATTTACCCTTATGGAGGTAGTTAACGGCCAGCTTCAACTCGGATATAGTGAAAGATTTTACCAGGGAATTACGTTGGGTTGTGGTCAGGGTCGGGAGTTGGAGAGAATCCAGGAATGAGTTGATATTGGCCTCTCTCCCCTGGGAGGGGTCTGGGAACTTAGAGGCAGGCAGGTTGTACAATGATTCATAAAAGCTTGAATTGCTCAGCAATCTCTTCTGCTTTGAATATTAGGTCCCCCCTTGTGGATTTGATGCTCTGGACGTATCCGGAGTCTCTTCTTTGTTTAATTCTCTGCATCATAAATTTTGATGCCTTGTTACCATGTGCGAAGAACTTCTGTTGAGCATATAAGAAAAATTTGGCTGAACGCTCATTCAGAAGGTTCTTTAGCTCAGTTCTGAGAGAAGAGAGTTCCGCCAACTGTTGGGCAAGTAAGGATTGCTTATGAGCTTTTTCGAGTATGTGTATCCTTGACAATAAGGACATGCATTTTTTCTCTGATTCCTTTTTTAGGTAGGAGCAGAGTCCAATCAACCTGCCTCTAATATATGCCTTATGGGCATCCTATAGGATCTGAGGGGATATGTCTGGGGTGTTATTAATGGAAAAATAATCTTCCAGTAGGAAGTAATCTGAGATTTATAGGTAGGATTACCCAGCAAGGACTCATTGAACCTCCAATTAATGTTCTTACCCGTCCTGGTGGAAGGATGGATATCACAAAATACTGGGGAGTGGTCCGAGAGTGTCTCCAATCTTGGCTATGGAGCAGAGCTGTAGATGTTCTCTCGAGATGAAAATGTAGTCTATTCTACTATATGAATTGTTTGCTGAAGAATAAAAGGAGTAATCATGTGAGTTAGGATTAATACAGCGCCAAGTGTCTAATGTCTGCAGCAATTTGAGGGCTTTAGAGGGAATAGCAGATTTTTTAGAGGAGGGATCTATGAGAGGGTTAAGGGCTAAATTGAAGTCACCTGCTATAATTAGAATCCCCTCTCTGCAAAAGGATTTTTAATAAACATCACATCCCTGTCTAATTTACACCTAGCAACACACTGAGGCAACAACTGGTTCACCCAAAAGACCCAACGCCTAAACACAAGATGGACAACATTGTGTACGCAGTCCAGTGCAATGAGGAATGCTCAGAACTGTATATCGGCGAAACAAAACAACAACTACATCAGCGTATGGCTCAGCATAGAAGAGCCAAAACCTTTGGTCAAGATTCAGCCGTGTACTTACATCTAAAAGAAACAGGTCAC
>NC_053392.1:193119166-193121317 GCF_905171765.1 Bufo bufo
CCCTCCTTTTTTTTTTTTTGGCAGAGATTTTTTTCATCCACATTGATCGATGCGAATGAAGAATCTGTGCCGTTCATTTTTTTTCTTTCAGCCCAGAGGCTGAACGGAAAAAAAAAATCTCATTACCCGTATGCTCAATATAAGGAGAATAGCAGAAACTCCTAATGCTGGGCATACATGTAATGATTGTGGAGACCCTCAAATGCCAGGGCAGTACAAACACCCCACAAATAACACCATTTGGAAAGAAGACACCCCAAGGTATTCGCTGAGGGGCATATTGAGTCCATGAAATTGAAATTTTTGTCCCAAGTTAGCGGAAAGGGAGACTTTGTGAGAACAAAATCAAAAAAACAATTTCCGCTAACTTGTGCCAAAATTATTTTTTTCTATGAACTCGCCATGCCCCTCATTGAATACCTTGGGGTGTCTTCTTTCCAAAATGGGGTCACATGTGGGGTATTTATACTGCCCTGGCATTTTAGGGGCCCCAAAGCGTGAGAAGTCTGGTATCCAAATGTCTAAAAATGCCCTCCTAAAAGGAATTTGGGCCCCTTTGCCCACCTAGGCTGCAAAAAGTGTCACACATGTGGTATCTCCGTATTCAGCAGAAGTTGGGGAATATGTTTTGGGTGTCATTTTACATATACCCATGCTGGGTGAGATAAATATCTTGGTCAAATGCCAACTTTGTATAAAAAAAAATGGAAAGTTGTCTTTTGCCAAGATATTTATCTCACCCAGCATGGGTATATGTAAAATGACACCCCAAAACACATTCCCCACCTTCTCCTGAGTACGGAGATACCAGATGTGTGACACTTTTTTGCAGCCTAGGTGGGCAAAGGGGCCCACATTCCAAAGAGCACCTTTCAGATTTCACAGGTCATTTACCTACTTACCAGACATTAGGGCCCCTGGAAAATGCCAGGGCAGTATAACTACCCCACAAGTGACCCCATTTTGGAAAGAAGACACCCCAAGGTATTCCGTGAGGGGCATGGCAAGTTCCTAGAATTTTTTATTTTTTGTCACAAGTTAGTGGAAAATGATTTTTTTTTTTTTTTTTTTTTTTTCTTACAAAGTCTCATATTCCACTAACTTGTGACAAAAAATAAAAACTTCCATGAACTCACTATGCCCATCAGCGAATACCTTGGGGTCTCTTCTTTCCAAAATGGGGTCACTTGTGGGGTAGTTATACTGCCCTGGCATTCTAGGGGCCCAAATGTGTGGTAAGGAGTTTGAAATCAAATTCAGTAAAAATTGACCTGTGAAATCCGAAAGGTGCTCTTTGGAATATGGGCCCCTTTGCCCACCTAGGCTGCAAAAAGTGTCACACATCTGGTATCCCCGTACTCAGGAGAAGGTGAGGAATGTGTTTTTGGGGTGTCTTTTTACATATACCCATGCTGGGTGAGATAAATATCTTGGTCAAATGACAACTTTGTATAAAAAAATGGGAAAAGTTGTCTTTTGCCAAGATATTTCTCTCACCCAGCATGGGTATATATAAAATGACACCCCAAAACACATTCCCCACCTTCTCCTGAGTACGGAGATACCAGATGTGTGACACTTTTTTGCAGCCTAGGTGGGCAAAGGGGCCCATATTCCAAAGAGCACCTTTCGGATTTCACTCGTCATTTTTTACTGAATTTGATTTCAAACTCCTTACCACACATTTGGCCCCTAGAATGCCAGGGCAGTATAACTACCCCACAAGTGACCCCATTTTGGAAAGAAGAGACCCAAGGTATTCGCTGATGGGCATAGTGAGTTCATGGAAGTTTTTATTTTTTGTCACAAGTTAGTGGAATATGAGACTTTGTAAGAAAAAAAAAAAAAAAAAAAAAATCATCATTTTCCGCTAACTTGTGACAAAAAATAAAAAGTTCTATGAACTCACTATGCCCATCAGCGAATACCTTAGGGTGTGTACTTTCAGAAATGGGGTCATTTGTGGGGTGTTTGTACTGTCTGGGCATTGTAGAACCTCAGGAAACATGACAGGTGCTCAGAAAGTCAGAGCTGCTTCAAAAAGCGGAAATTCACATTTTTGTACCATAGTTTGTAAACGCTATAACTTTTACCCAAACCATTTTTTTTCTACCCAAACATTTTTTTTTTATCAAAGACATGTAGAACTAT
>NC_053392.1:193121817-193162043 GCF_905171765.1 Bufo bufo
CAACCCCCGATACCAAGCACTCGGCAATCAACACAGCCTGCAATCCAGGATTAAAGAGTGCGCCAACACATGGAACGCCACGTGGGACTGCAAATTCCGCTAAACAGACATCCACACACCGCAGCGAAGTTACAACAGTACGGTAAACTATCTACTCTGTAGCCAACAAAAGTATTTAATTACCAGCCATATACGATATCAACTAATACTAATACATTAAATAAAATACCTGACTGTAAAGGAATAAATAAATTCAATTAACATCACCACTATCATTTTCACTACCCTCACCATAACTATTTAGACTGAATATATATCATTCTATTTTTTACTTCTCTATTTTTTTATTATTTTTTCACAATCACTGGAATACACTACTATTAGAGTTGAGCGAACACCTGGATGTTCGGGTTCGAGAAGTTCGGCCGAACTTCCCGAAAATGTTCGGGTTCGGGATCCGAACCCCATTGAAGTCAATAGGGACCCGAACTTTTCGGCACTAAAAAGGCTGTAAAACAGCCCAGGAAAGGGCTAGAGGGCTGCAAAAGGCAGCAAAATGTAGTTAAATCCCCTGCAAAAAAATGTGGATAGGGAAATGAATAAAAATAAAAATAAAATAAATAAAAATTAACCAATATCAATTGGAGAGAGGTCCCATAGCAGAGAATCAGGCTTCATGTCAGCAGAGAATCAGTCTTCATGTCATAGCAGAGAATCAGGCTTCACGTCAGCCAAAACTGGAACAGTCCATTGTCAGATATTTAGGACCGGCACCCAGAAAGAGGAGAAAGGTCCCATAGCAGAGATTCAGGCTTCATGTCATAGCAGAGAATCATGCTTCACGTCACCCAAAACTGAAACAGTCCATTGTCAGATATTTTGGCCCCGGCACCCAGACAGAGGAGAGAGGTCCCATAGCAGAGATTCAGACTTCATGTCATAGCAGAGAATCAGGCTTCACGTCAGCCAAAACTGGAACAGTCCATTGTCAGATATTTAGGCCCCGGCACCCAGAAAGAGGAGAGAGGTCCCATAGCAGAAATTCAGTCTTCATGTCATAGCAGAGAATCATGCTTCACGTCACCCAAAACTGGAACAGTCCATTGTCAGATATTTTGGCCCAGGGAACCAAACAGATGAGAGAGGTCCCATAGCAGAGATTCAGGCTTCATGTCATAGCAGAGAATCATGCTTCACGTCACCCAACACTGGAACAGGCCACTGTCAGATATTTTTAGGCCCCGGCACCCAGACAGAGGAGAGGTTCATTCAACTTTGGGTTGCCCCGCAACATAATGGTAAAATGAAAATAAAAATAGGATTGAATGAGGAAGTGCCCTGGAGTGCAATAATATATGGTTAAGGGGAGGTAGTTAATGTCTAATCTGCACAAGGGATGGACAGGTCCTGTGGGATCCATGCCTGGTTTATTTTTATGAACGTCAGCTTGTCCACATTGGCGTTCAGACAAAACGCTGGCCGCCGGGCAGGCCAGCACCTTCAAGGCATAAAAGGCTAGCTCTGGCCACGTGGACAATTTGGAGACCCAGAAGTTGAATGGGGCCGAACAAACAGTCAGTATGTGGAGGGGTGTGCACACGTACTGTTCCACCATGTTAGCGAAATGTTGCCTCCTGCTAACAAGTTCCGTATCAGGTGGTGGTGCAGTTAGCTGTGGCGTGGTGACAAAACTTTTCCACATCTCTGCCATGCTAACCCTGCCCTCAGAGGAGCTGGCCGTGACACAGCTGCGTTGGCGACCTCTTGCTCCTCCTCTGCCTTCGCCTTGGGCTTCCACTTGTTCCCCTGTGACATTTGGGAATGCTCTCAGTAGCGCGTCTACCAACGTGCGCTTGTACTCGCGCATCTTCCTATCACGCTCCAGTGCAGGAAGTAAGGTGGGCACATTGTCTTTGTACCGGGGATCCAGCAGGGTGGCAACCCAGTAGTCCGCACACGTTAAAATATGGGCAACTCTGCTGTCGTTGCGCAGACACTGCAGCATGTAGTCGCTCATGTGTGCCAGGCTGCCCAGAGGTAAGGACAAGCTGTCCTCTGTGGGAGGCGTATCGTCATCGTCCTGCGTTTCCCCCCAGCCACGCACCAGTGATGGGCCCGAGCTGCGTTGGGTGCCACCCCGCTGTGAACATGCTTCATCCTCATCCTCCTCCACCTCCTCCTCATCCTCACCCCCTCGTCCTCCAGTAGTGGGCCCTGGCTGGCCACATTTGTACCTGGCCTCTGCTGTTGCAAAAAACCTCCCTCTGAGTCACTTCGAAGAGACTGGCCTGAAAGTGCTAAAAATGACCCCTCCTCCTCCTCCTCCTGGGCCACCTCCTCTTCCATCATCGCCCTAACTGTTTTCTCAAGGAGACATAGAAGTGGTATTGTAACGCTGATAACGGCATCATTGCCACTTGTCATGATGGTGGAGTACTCGAAACAGCGCAACAGGGCACACAGGTCTCGCATGGGGGCCCAGTCATTGGTGGTGAAGTGGTGCTGTTCCGCAGTGCGACTTACCCGTGCGTGCTGCAACTGAAACTCCACTATGGCCTGCTGCTGCTCGCACAGTCTGTCCAGCATGTGCAAGGTGGAGTTCCACCTGGTGGGCACGTCGCATATGAGGCAGTGAGCGGGAAGGCCGAAGTTACGCTGTAGCGCAGACAGGCGAGCAGCGGCAAAATGTGAACGCCGGAAGCGCGCACAGACGGCCCGCACTTTATGCAGCAGCTCTGACATGTCGGGGTAGTTGTGAATGAACTTCTGCACCACCAAATTCAGCACATGCGCCAGGCAAGGGATGTGCGTCAAACCGGCTAGTCCCAGAGCTGCAACGAGATTTCGCTCATTATCGCACACCACCAGGCCGGGCTTGAGGCTTACCGGCAGCAACCACTCGTCGGTCTGTTGTTCTATACCCCGCCACAACTCCTGTGCGGTGTGGGGCCTGTCCCCCAAACATATGAGTTTCAGAATGGCCTGCTGACGTTTACCCCGGGCTGTGCTGAAGTTGGTGGTGAAGGTGTGTGGCTGACTGGATGAGCAGGTGGAAGAAGAGGATGAGGAAGCCGAGTAGGAGGAGGAGGCAACAGGAGGCAAAGAATGTTGCCCTGCGATCCTTGGCGGTGGAAGGACGTGCGCCAATCTGCTCTCCGCCTGGGGCCCAGCCGCCACTACATTTACCCAGTGTGCAGTTAGGGAGATATAGCGTCCCTGGCCGTGCTTACTGGTCCACGTATCTGTGGTTAGGTGGACCTTGCCACAGATGGCGTTGCGCAGTGCACACTTGATTTTATCGGATACTTGGATGTGCAGGGAAGGCACGGCTCTCTTGGAGAAGTAGTGGCGGCTGGGAACAACATACTGTGGGACAGCAAGCGACATGAGCTGTTTGAAGCTGTCTGTGTCCACCAGCCTGAATGACAGCATTTCATATGCCAGTAGTTTAGAAATGCTGGCATTCAGGGCCAGGGATCGAGGGTGGCTAGGTGGGAATTTATGCTTTCTCTCAAATGTTTGTGAGATGGAGAGCTGAACGCAGCCGTGTGACATGGTTGAGATGCTTGGTGACGGAGGTGGTGGTGTTGGTGGTACATCCTCTGTTTGCTGGGCGGCAGGTGCCAACGTTCCTGCAGAGGAAGAGGCCGAGGCGGCGGCAGCAGCAGAAGAGGTAGCAGGGGGAGCCTGAGTGAGTTCCTTGTTTTTAAGGTGTTTACTCCACTGCAGTTCATGCTTTGCATGCAGGTGCCTGGTCATGCAGGTTGTGCTAAGGTTCAGAACGTTAATGCCTCGCTTCAGGCTCTGATGGCACAGCGTGCAAACCACTCGGGTCTTGTCGTCAGCACATTGCTTGAAGAAGTGCCACGCCAGGGAACTCCTTGAAGCTGCCTTTGGGGTACTCGGTCCCAGATGGCAGTGGCCAGTAGCAGACGGACTCTCTTGGCGGCGTGTGTTCTGCTTTTGCCCACTGCTCCCTCTTTTGCTACGCTGTTGGCTCGGTCTCACCACTGCCTCTTCCTCCGAATTCTGAAAGTCAGTGGCACGACCTTCGTTCCATGTGGGGTCTAGGTCCTCATCGTCCCCTGCATCGTCTTCCACCCAGTCTTCCTCCCTGACCTCCTGTTCAGTCTGCACACTGCAGAAAGACGCAGCAGTTGGCACCTGTGATTCGTCATCATCAGAGACGTGCTGAGGTGGTATTTCCATGTCCTCATCAGGAAACATAAGTGGTTGTGCGTTAGTGCATTCTATCTCTTCCACCCCTGGGGAAGGGCTAGGTGGATGCCCTTGGGAAACCCTGCCAGCAGAGTCTTCAAACAGCATAAGAGACTGCTGCATAACTTGAGGCTCAGACAGTTTCCCTGATATGCATGGGGGTGATGTCACAGACTGATGGGCTTGGTTTTCAGGCGCCATCTGTGCGCTTTCTGCAGAAGGTGGGAGATAATGTGAACATGCTGGATCCACTGTCGACCACCCAATTGACTAATGCCTGTACCTGCTCAGGCCTTACCATCCTTAGAACGGCATTGGGCCCCACCAAATATCGCTGTAAATTCTGGCTGCTACTGTGACCTGAGGTAGTTGGTTCACTAGGACGTGTGGCTGTGGCAGAACGGCCACGTCCTCTCCCAGCACCAGAGGGTCCACTAACACCACCACGATGTCTGCGTCCGCGTCCCTTACTAGATGTTTTCCTCATTGTTACCGTTCACCATAATAATAAAAAAATTATTTGGCCCAATGTATTGAATTTAGGCCTTTTTTTACAGGCACCTAACACTATCTGGCTATCTATTTAGGTACCGTATTACATTAATACAGGCACAGCAGTAACGACAGATTTAGCTGAATATAAATTGTAGGCCTAGTATTTAGGCCCTGGATGACAGGTATCCCTTTTTTACGGACAGAATTAGACTTGGAAATGCACGGTAGCGTGTGAAGTTATTGAGAATGACCCTATCAGCACCTTCAATCTGATATACCCTTTTATGGATAGATTTAAAGTTGGCCTGATACAGCATAAACCACTGATTTAGGGAATTGCTAAGCTGGGAATTGTATTTCAACCCAGAACAAAAACTGTGCTTTGGCGGACACTAAATGAATTGACCAGCCTCAGCAATAAACACTGATTTAGCTGAATATAAATTTTAGGCCTATTATTTAGGCGCTGGGTGACAGGTATACGTTTACGGACAGAATTAGACTTGGAAATGCACGGTAGCGTGTGAAGTTATTGAGGATGACACTATCCGCACCTTAAATCTAATATACCCTTTTATGGATCGATTTAAACTTGGCCTGATACAGCAGAAAAAAATTATTTAGGGAATTGCTAAGTTGGGAATTGTATTCAACCCAGAACAAAAACTGTGCTTCGGCAGACAGCAGACAGTATTACAATTGGCTAGCCACAGCTGATACAACAGATTTAGGGTACTGCTATTTTGGCAATTGTATTTTACCCCTCAATAAAATAGCAAGCACAGCCAAGCCCCTGATGTAGGATATAGCAAAAAAATAACAACACTATTGATGGTTAAATGGACTTGGTGGCAGCTTGTGCTGGCGCACCACAAGACACAAAATGGCCGCCGATCACCCAAGAAAAAAGTGACATAAAAACGCTCTGGGCAGCCTAAAAACAGTGAGCAATTAAATAGCAGCAGTTCAATGATCCACAGCTGTAGATCGATCACTGAATTAGGTGTTTTTGCTGAGTTAATCCCTGCCTATTCTCACCCTAATAGCAGCTGCAACCTCTCCCTACACTGATCAGAGCAGAGTGACGTGCGGCGCTGCGTGACTCCAGCTTAAATAGAGGCTGGGTCACATGCTGCACTGACCAATCACAGCCATGCCAATAGTAGGCATGGCTGTGATGGCCTCTTGGGGCAAGTAGTATGACGCTTGTTGATTGGCTGCTTTGCAGCTTTTTTTTTTTATTTTTTTTTATTTTCCAGATCATAATATTAATACATAAACCAATATTAGTCACATCGGTATGCCTAGTATGACAATCATAAACATCATTATAAGAAAATTCTACACATCATCCTAAGTACACCCCTGCGATAATATGAATAATAACTATATCAACCCCCCCCCCCCCTTCATGGGCTGTCGTCCACTCCATTCATTGAAGTATAGAATAATATCAGTATTAAATATAGCTATGTAGTTCTGCGTACAACTCTCCGTTTCCTTTCAATATCCTCATATACTCTAATTTGTTGAAGATATAAACCCCACTCCCTTGTCGAGGGCAGGGAGACAGAGCCCCAATACTTTATCAATATAGCTTTAGCCACCATCAATCCCCGCATCCAAATCCGTCTGACCTGGGGAGGGACTTCCACTTCTGACCCATAATCTCCAAAGATCACTATCAAAATCCCCGGGTTATAGTTCATTGAACACTCCTTTTGTAGGGTAGAGAAAACCTCATCCCAATATTTTCTTATTTTACTGCAGCTCCAAAGCAAATGGACATAGTTTGCGTTAACATATCCACATTTAGAGCAGCAACAATCCCGGTCTTTATTTTGGGGGAATTTTCCTTGGGTTTTGGGCGTATAATACAGTCTATGGAGGATCTTAAATTGAATTAACCTATGCGCACTGGAAACTGTCGCCTTTCTCACGTTCCTATAAATAGTAGACCACTGTAGTGGGGGGCAATTCAGCTCTTGCTCCCACTTGCCTGTGCTTTTGAAAGGTGTTACAGTTGCCAGTGCCATTCGAAGTTTAGCATATAATCTAGATAACTTCACCTTTTCATACTTCTGAGCGTCACAAAAATCAAAAAATATATTCTCTCGTTGGAAAATGCGACCCCTATTCCTAGAGGCTTCAAATATATGTTTCAAGCGTGAATACATAAATAAATCTAATGGTGAACGATCAGTAAAACCAAATTCCAAAAGTGATTTAAAACGACCCAAATAAAAAAGGTGAGACACCCTGTTGATACCATTACGTAACCAATAACCAAAATCTGTAATTTTGAAGAACTCCTCCAGCCCCCTGTTCTCCCACAAAGGGGTGAAAACAAACGGACTGGAAACTTTAATGATCTCCTTCAGTCTGTTCCACACCCTCTGTAGTGAGCAAGGGATCAGCAAGGACCTCCTCATTCCCATAAACCCAGTCTCCAAACATGCAAAGATATTCTCTATTGGTTTATCAAAAACTTTAGTCAAATATCGTGAAAGTAAACTCTCTTTTGAATAACAACAACGCTGAATCTGTGCACATAAATAATAACCTTGAAAAAAAGGTAATGACAGCCCACCATCTGCCTCCGACAACCATAGATATCTCTGCTTTATACGCACCCTCTTCCTTCCCCAAATTAGATCGTTGATCAAAGTCTCCAGTCTATGAAAGAAGATATCATCGATCCAGATGGGGGAGGCGCACAACGGGAACAAAACTATCGGTAAAATAATCATCTTAATCAGTGCTATTCGATCCGTCTGTGCCAGTATCAATTTCCGCCAAGCGCTGATTTTGGCCCTGACTTTATTCAAAACCAAGGCCAAATTAAGCTTATAAAACCTATTTATAGGAACCCCAATCTTAACCCCCAAATAATCCAAGGTATCATTAGGGACCAAAACACAAACTCGCTTCCCCTCATCTACAGCTTTCAGGTTCAGCGGGAGGAGCGATGACTTTGTCCAGTTGATTCTATAGCCTGATAGTTTACCATAGTCTTCTATTACCTCTATCACATAGGGGAGAATTTTCCATCCCTGGTCCAGGAACAGAATCACGTCATCGGCATATAAGCTTATTTTATCGCTCACTCCCGCCACCCCGAAGCCATCTATACGACTATCTAAGCGAATCCGACAAGCCAACGGTTCAATAAAAAGAGTGAAGAGGAGAGGAGACAGGGGACAACCCTGTCTCATCCCTCTCTGCATCATAACAGGGGAAGAACTAATACCGTTGACACTGATACATGCAACTGGATGTGCATATAGCATTTGGGTCATTTCCAGAAACAGATTCCCAAGGCCAAAATGGGACATCGTAGCCCACAAAAAAGGCCACTCCATCCTGTCAAATGCTTTCGCGGCGTCTAAGGACAGAATGGAGTGGTCCATACTGCCCCCAACAGACAAATTCAAATAAACCCTATATAGACTCATCTGTATTTGACGTCCCGGGATAAAGCCCGTCTGATTGGGGTGTACCAGACACGCTATAACCCTCTTCAGACGATTAGCCAAGATTTTTGCGAAAATCTTATAGTCCGTATTTAGGATTGATATGGGTCTATATGACCCCATATCACATGGATCCTTCTCCTTTTTTAAGACCAAGATAATCACTGCCTTTCCAAATGATGGAGGTAAAGAGCCAGCAGCGCGGGATTCATTCAAAACTAACAGCAGGATCGGCAAGAGTGATTTGGAGTGGTATCTATATAATTTAAACGGCAATCCGTCTGGGCCGGGAGCTGAATTATATTTTAGGAAGGAAAGAGTCGCCTGGAGTTCCTCCAAGAGAATGGGGGAGTCCAACATCTCTCTATCTTGAACAGATAACTGGGGGAGCTCTAATTTTTGAAGATATTGATCCATGTCAGTACGGCTGAACAAAGACTCAGATTTATAAAGGGTAGAATAATATCTCACAAATTCCTCCCTTATCTCCTCTGCAGATCTCACCCCAGCACCCTGTGAGTTCCTAATTTCCCTTATACTGGTAGCCTCTCTCTGGTTGGCCACCAAACGAGCCAAAAACCTGCCCATTTTACCAGATTCGCAAAAACGATTCTGGCCTTGGAATAGGAGCTTATGTTGTGCTTTTTTATAGAGGAGCGTCTTAAAGAGGACCTTTCACCGATTCTTACCCTATGAACTAACTATACAGATATGTAGAGCGGCGCCCGGGGATCTCACTGCACTTACTATTATCCCCGGGCGCCGCTCCGTTCTCCCGCTATGCCCTCCGGTATCTCCTCTCACTAAGTTATAGTAGGCGGAGATACCAGTCCCTAAGTTATGGTAGGCGGAGTCTGCCCTAGCGCTGGCCAATCGCAGCGCAGAGCTCACAGCCTGGGAGGTTATTTTCTCCCAGGCTGTGAGCTCTGCAATGCGATTGGCCAGCGCTAGGGCAGACTCCGCCTACCATAACTTAGGGAACGGAGATACCGGAGGGCATAGCAGGAGAACAGAGCGGCGCCCGGGGATAATAGTAAGTGCAGTGAGATCCCCGGGCGCCGCTCCACATGTCTGTATACTTAGTTCATAGGGTAAGAATCGGTGAAAGGTCCTCTTTAAGCTGTAAATTAGCCTCCTTTAACTGATTGATGTATTGCTCCATGTGGGAGTCAATTAATGCGGCGCGTAAACTCCTTATTGAGTCTGTCAGTTGTTGCTCCCTGCGCCGTACTTCCATTCTAAACCTATTAATTTTACTGAAATATAAGCCCCTTATATGGGCCTTCAAAGAGTCCCACACATAATGAATATGTGTTGAGCCTACATTGAAGCCCCAGAATTCCTGAATATCCTGGTCTAATCGGGATTGCTCCCCTATCACATCAAGCCAATGCGGATTCAATTTAAAGGTTCTTCCTGTAGTTGGAGCCTCCGCAAACACAAGGAGAACTGGGGTGTGATCCGAGATTCCATGGGGTTCATACCTCATTCTCAGGACGCGACCGCACAAATCCCGACTTGAAAAGGCCAGATCTATACGGGACATTGACCCGTATGACTGGCTAAAACATGAAAAGATTTTTTTATTGCCATATAGGTGGCGCCAGATATCAACCAGCGCCAGCTCCTGGCACACAGCAGTCAAAGGGGATCCAGTGCGGCCGCGCCCAGAAAGCGGAGAGAACCGGTCCAACTCAGAATCAGGTACTGCATTAAAGTCACCTGCCACTAATAATGCACATTGATTTTTAGTGGATATATATTTGGCTAACTGTAAAAAAAACGTTGCTTTAAATGGTGGAGGAATGTAAATAAAAGCCAATATCACCTCCTGCCCTTTCCAATACCCATGAAGGAATACATATCTCCCTTCTTTATCAATCATACTATCTAATGGTTGATACTCCATCCCGCGATGAATATATACGCTGACACCTCTTGCATAAGAAGAGTAGCAAGCGTGGTACTCAAGAGAAGCCCATTTCCTTTTGAGCTTATAGATCCTATCTAATGTAGCGTGGGTCTCCAATAGTACCACAATCGCAGGCAGATGGCGAACCACAAGATCAAATACCATCGTCCTCTTCACTCTGTCTCCCAGCCCCCTCACATTCCAGAATAGAATGTTACACAACATATCCTATGAATAAAGGTATTTCCAAGTCCCCCATCTTAACAGAGAGGCACGCATATCTACAAAGCGAACGACAGCAGCCAATCCCTCCCTTAAACCCACCCCCAACAAACCCCCCTACATGGTTGACAAGGCATTTCACAATACCCATCAACCTCTCTCCTTCGACCAAACCTCCCCCCCGTCACCTCCCCTCATTAACCTCCCTCCTCACCACCTTTCCATACTATTTCATAGGCCCCTTGAATCCAACCATTGCACCGCCTCAGTCTGTGTGGAAAAGAAACGCACAGAATCATAATATACCACTCTAAGTTTAGCGGGATATAGCATTGAATACTTATTCTTGGCTGCAATCAATCTTTTTTTCACATCAAAAAATGATCTTATTTTATTTTTGGTCTCTCGCGAGAAATCGGGAAAAATCGATATCAGATTACCATCAAATTGTATGTCTGTTACTTCTCTTTTACGTCTAAGAACCCAGTCCCGATCCTTTGAGCAAACTAATTTTGCCAGGATTGCCCTGGGAGGGGCCCCTGGAGGAGGTTTTTTGAAGGGGATTCTATGGGCCCTTTCCACACAGAGGGTAGATACATCATAATCTGGGCCCAAACTTTCTACCAGCCACTTCTGAATGAAATTCGACGGGTTATCCAGTTCTACCCCTTCTGGGAACCCTACTAACCGCAGGTTATATCTACGAGACCTATCCTCCAGCTCTACCACTTTCCTTCTTAACCAAGCGTGGTCTTCATCTACCTCTTCTAGTCTGTTCTTTAATACACCATTCTCTACAGTGACAGACTCCAATTCCTTCACCTTTAGTCTCAACTTCGTCATTTCGTCTCTTATTATGGTGACGTCACCTTGTACTACTGGGAGGGAAGAGGCCAACTCAGCCACCGAAGCACTAGTAGCATTTACTACTCCCAGTATATCCTGCAGTTTTTTTATTAATACTCTCAAAACCTTTACTATGGGAGGAACTAGACTTTGATAAACCCTGTTCTAACTGGTCCGTATTGTCTAATCCTGACTCAGTCTGAGGGGCAGATCTCTGTACACCTCCTCTAGTTTTAGGTGGTGGTGACTTCAAAAATTTGTCTAATCGGGCCTGTGGGCTGCCCCCTGTTCCACCTTTTGGAGAGGTCAGTCCTCCTGATTTACAAAATTTTGGCGGCATTTTTATCTCAGTAGGTAAGTTGCAAGTGTGATCACAGTTCAATGCCCCGACTATGAACACAGCTCAGCGCCCCAGGACGCCGAACACCAATATTACCAAGTGCTCATAGGGGAGAGAAATAAATTTTAGGTAGATACACACATAGGAGAGAGTAAATACTGGGTAGATGCACAGCAAATAACACAAAATAGTTACAGACTAAATTGTTGCATCCCCCAAATAACAGGCTAAATACGGTTGCGCGCAATTATATAATAATCATATAGGAAAAAAGCGGTGCAGAGCCACTAACAGGCAAAAATAGAGGTGCCAGCAGTTATATGACAATCATGTAGACAATAAATTAGGCAGGGCCACTAAGTGTATAAATAAGTTGTTATAGTTAGAGTTTGAAGTGTAAGTCCAGTATACTGAGTACGGCAGCAGGGTACCCAGTGGTGGCGCCGTTCTTACTATCAAATTGGGGCCCCAAAAATATGGCTTTCCAGCCACCCCGCTACAATGACAAAAGCGCCCAACTAAGTTCCCCACTAACAACGACAATTATCGTCCATCCAAGGGTAAAAGAGAAGGGGTCCTTATGGGCCTTGTCGCTTGTTCTGTACTTTCAATCAAAAAGGGGGGACTGTTCCACTGAGTTCCCAGAATCCAGCTCCAACGTCCACAGAGAACCACACAGCTGGCAGCCCCAGGGCGATCCAACAGGGACCACAGATGACCGTAGAAAAAGATACACTCCGACCTCACAGCGCCCCCCGCCGAGAACACCAGGCCGCTGCCATCTCCCAACAGTATCTTAGCAGTCAGGACAGAGCACTAGTTTCACCCGCAGGGCACCGAACCCAGGACCTCCACTTCACCAACAAGAGCCACAGCCCAGCATCTCCAAAGGCTTACCAGCTCCAGCGCCCAGTACTTCGCAGGCAGCGAACAGCATGCGGCAGGTCACAGGCAAGCCACCGATCAGAGGAAGCATACAGCGTGCGGCGGGTCACGGCAGGCAGCGGACAGCAGGGAGGACAGACACCATACAGCAGGCAGCAGATCAGGGCAGGTACCCTAAAGCGGGCAGCAGGCGGCGGGTCACAACGGGCAGCAGGCGGCAGGTTGCATCAGGGCGGATCACAGTCCCATCTGGGCTCGGCTAGCCAGGGCTGGTCTGCAATCGGCGCTCCTTCGAGGTCTACATCCTGGAGCGAGGTAGGGAGAGAGAGGAGAGGGCAGCCGGAGGAGGAGCACGGCACACCTACGTCATGCCGCTACGCCGTCATGCTGTTGTTATTTGCAGCCTTTCAAAAAGCGCCAAGAAAGCGCCGAACACCGAACCCGGACTTTTACGAAAATGTTCGGGTTCGGGTCCGTGTCACGGACACCCCAAAATTCGGTACGAACCCGAACTATACAGTTCGGGTTTGCTCATCCCCAACTACTATATATACATATATATATATATATATATATATATATATATATATATAGTCCAGAAAAATGAACAGCACTCCAATGTATAGTGAAAAAATAAGAACTCCTTTAATCACCCATGCGGTGCAACGTTTCGGCTCAGTACTAGAGCCTTTTTCAAGCAAAGAACATATACAAGTGGTGATATATATAGGTGTAGCAACACACATCATCATCATTGTGATCCAATTAGAACAGTGGGTGTTACAAAATTAGCATACAAAACAATAAAGAGAAATACATCAAAATATACAATGTGCATTACACGTTAATAACATAGTGTAACTCTGGTCATACAATTATTGTGCCATGAAATATAATCAGATGTCCGTGTATCAAAACTTGTGATCATGACAATAATCACTAATTCTAATGTTGACTATAAAAAAAGTGACATAAAATAAAGGGGGAGGAGCCAAAGGACCAAAACAGCCGACATACCCAGGCAATGAGGCACATGATCCACTTGCCATCCCGGCGTTGTATACTATCCACTGCGCCTGCTCCGGGAGTACCAATCAGGTGCAATGCTGAACACGTCCTGCATCAGAGCCGAGAGCCTGCACAGGCGCATTCCCCATCCGCCGTTGCGCTCGCTACAAAATATTGTGCGCATGCCCAGTTTGAACAGAGCACACCTACGCCATCTTGGTTACTGGTCAAATGCCTAAATTGCATATACCAATGCTATTCATGTCGGAAAACAGCCTTATAATAGAGTATAGAGCCGCAAAGAAGTAAGGGCAGACCCCTTTACAGGGCTGCAATCCCAATCTCCCATGTAACAACCAGAAGACCACCACAGATCACGTGGCTATCTGGGGGGAGTAACATGAAAGTGATGCAGGCTACCTTCTACACAAGAGGGATCTCCTCAGGTCGATAAATCGCTATATATAAAGGGCAAATAAAATAAAACACTTGACAGAAGCGGGCTAAATAAATATAGCTAATGCGGCTTGTACCCATTGGCACTCCTCATTCAGGGCAGCATGCGAAAAATAATGAATTACAATAAAAGTGCCGAATTCCCAATGTATGTAAAACAGCTGCTTGATTCCATTCTCCATCCCTAATTCCATTATATAGTGCAAGTGATCTAGAAAGAAAAAAAAGAACAGTTATTTAAATGTATTAAAAACATTATAGACATTACTATAGTTCTCCACGTCTATACATCTGAATACAAAACACAAATCACAGGTCAAAAGAGGCAAGCCACCCTCTACATATTATCCCCAAGGTTGTATTCCACATTCAATTCATTGGGCTTAAGACTGCCCAACCTATGTATCCACAGTAACTCCCTATGTTTCAACATGGGTGATTAAAGGAGTTCTTATTTTTTTCACTATACATTGGAGTGCTGTTCATTTTTCTGGACTATAATTGGGGTAATAAATCTATTCCCTCAGGAACGTGCACCCAGATTTGCTCATTGGCCTGTGCCGCCATTTTTCATTATTTTATATATATATATATATATATATATATATATATATAAAAAGTATATAATTTTTATTTATTTATTTTTCCATCCTTTACATCTAATTTTTTAATTTTTCCAATCCTTATTTTTTTTATCTTTAATTAGTTATTTTTTATTTTTTCAATTTTTATTTTAAATTTTTTCCTTTTCTTCACTAATCACATAAACTTCTCTCCCTTTTGGATCAATGCAATTCAGATATACTAATTTTCTATATGGACACAATGAACTAACATAATTACTAGGGGACTATCCATTGACATACAGTATTTCATATTCATTTTTTCCTATCACGTTTTTTTTATATATTTTTTATATTTTATATTTATACAATACCTTAAATAAAATCCTGTAAAATTTTATTATATACGGTTCTACATTTTATTTCTATAATCAAGAAGTGATTGTCACATTTGATCACATAAATACGTAAACTCTACCACACCTTGTCGACTGTATCTATCATACCGTGTCTACCGTATTTCTCTCGGTGCAGTTCTGGATGGTTGAGTTGCCTGTTATTTACTACCATTTAAATTGAATTTAAACATATATATATATATATATATATATATATATGTGTGTGTTTTTAGCCACAATATATTTACATATATTATTATATATTTAGAATATATAATATATGTAAATATATTATGGCTAAAATATCAGTAGTATCATCATTAGTAGTATCTATATATATATATATAGCAAAGAAAGTTTGCAGCACTCCTTGAAAGATAAAATGTGCTCTTTTATTCACACATATCAAGTGACAACGTTTCGGTTCTCTCACAGAACCTTTCTCAAGTCAGGTGAAACATAAAGTACAATGGTGCCAATATAAATACATGATAAGGTTGTTACCAATCAGTTCATCAACCAATACAAAAATAGTGCACTCCCCTTTTGTGGACGTATTACAATTCATTCATTTACCCCACGTATCAATGTAAACAGGCTGGCAAACATCTTCTATATATACTGGGTGTTGTAACCATACTATTCTTTTACCATTTTCATGATCTTAGTGCATATATAAAGTGCCAATAATAAAGTGCATAGTGCAATTAAAACATATTAACATCAATACCTTGCTGGGGGTATATGAAATATACCCCCAGCAAGGTATTGATGTTAATATGTTTTAATTGCACTATGCACTTTATTATTGGCACTTTATATATGCACTATGATCATGAAAATGGTAAAAGGATAGTATGGTTACAACACCCAATATACACTCACCTAAAGAATAATTAGGAACACCTGTTCTATTTCTCATTAATGCAATTATCTAGTCAACCAATCACATGGCAGTTGCTTCAATGCATTTAGGGGTGTGGTCCTGGTCAAGACAATCTCCTGAACTCCAAACTGAATGTCAGAATGGGAACGAAAGGTGATTTAAGCAATTTTGAGCGTGGCATGGTTGTTGGTGCCAGACGGGCCGGTCTGAGTATTTCACAATCTGCTCAGTTACTGGGAATTTCACGCACAACCATTTCTAGGGTTTACAAAGAATGGTGTGAAAAGCGAAAAACATCCAGTATGCGGCAGTCCTGTGGGCAAAAATGCCTTGTGGATGCTAGAGGTCAGAGGAGAATGGGCCGACTGATTCAAGCTGATAGAAGAGCAACATTGACTGAAATAACCACTCGTTACAACCGAGGTATGCAGCAAAGCATTTGTGAAGCCACAACACGCACAACCTTGAGGCGGATGGGCTACAACAGCAGAAGACCCCACCGGGTACCACTCATCTCCACTACAAATAGGAAAAAGAGGCTACAATTTGCACGAGCTCACCAAAATTGGACTGTTGAAGACTGGAAAAATGTTGCCTGGTCTGATGAGTCTCGATTTCTGTTGAGACATTCAAATGGTAGAGTCTGAATTTGGCGTAAACAGAATGAGAACATGTATCCATCCTCTGACGGCTACTTCCAGCAGGATAATGCACCATGTCACAAAGCTTGAATCATTTCAAATTGGTTTCTTGAACATGACAATGAGTTCACTGTACTAAAATGGCCCCCACAGTCACCAGATCTCAACCCAATAGAGCATCTTTGGGATGTGGTGGAACAGGAGCTTCATGCCCTGGATGTGCATCCCTCAAATCTCCATCAACTGCAAGATGCTAATCTATAAATATGGGCCAACATTTCTAAAGAATGCTATCAGCACCTTGTTGAATCAATGCCACGTAGAATTAAGGCAGTTCTGAAGGCAAAAGGGGGTCCAACACCGTATTAGTATGGTGTTCCTAATAATTCTTTAGGTGAGTGTATATAGAAGATGTTTGCCAGCTGTTTACATTGATACGTGGGGTAAATGAATGAATTGTAATACGTCCACAAAAGGGGAGTGCACTATTTTTGTATTGGTTGATGAACTGATTGGTAACAACCTTATCATGTATTTATATTGGCACCATTGTACTTTATGTTTCACCTGACTTGAGAAAGGTTCTGTGAGAGAACCGAAACGTTGTCACTTGATATGTGTGAATAAAAGAGCACATTTTATCTTTCAAGTAGTGCTGCGAACTTTCTTTGCTGTCTTCCGTCCTGAATCGAGGGACTACCGCGGGCACCTTACATCCTATACAGCTTTCAAGGGAGTGCTGCCACAGTTTTCTTATGGATATATATATAAAAAAGTGGCAGCACCGTCCCTGGTGCAAACAAGAGGGTGCAGCTGGCCCAATGTGGATATAAGCCAATCCAATAGATAGAAGACAAAAAAGATGGGCAGCACTCCAAGTAGTAAAAAATTACAAAAATACTTTATTTACCCAAGCAGGACATGCGACGTTTTGGCTCTATACAGGAGCCTTCCTCAAGCAGTGTGTACAGACAAAGTGACAAGTATATATAGCAATGTGCTGATTCATAGCAATTTACACAGCATGTGCATTCAATTCATAACAATTAACCAAAAATCATATCAAAATACAGTGCGATCACATGATGATAAAATAAAACTAGAACTAATTATATCTCATAATCATATTGTACATATCAGAAAAAAAGTGTAATCACAATTCCTACCTATATACGAAAAATCATACCTATGTATCTAATTGACATTAGTGTCATCATCAGTGCCATGTGTAATTAATAATGTAAAGTGCCAAGTGCTTCCTGGAGGGTATTGCTGACGGAGGGTGAAGGAGGAGTAAAGAGGCGAATGGCTGCCATCCGTGGTATCGCTTGCAGTCCGGCGTGCCTAGGGCGCGACTGCGCATGTCTGAATGACGTATATTTCATACTTCCGGATTCCACCGCCCTCGTCACTGTGCAGTTGCGCACGGTGACTCTGATGTTAGGTCAGCCATTTTTAGTGCGGGAATAACACATTATTTGACAGCCTCATGCGCATTGATGTCGGTCCCATCTGATACACACAGGATCAAGGTGGTGTTTACATATATTCGTGTCATACAATAAAACAAGTGGCTATGTGGGATCGGATGCAGGCTACCACAACATAATAGAAGTGGAGCCTCCATCCGTAACCACCGATCAGTTGTGTACCCACACGTTAGTGCAGGGTCGCACTGCATCCATGATCCTAGCCCACTTATCACCACCATTTCAGAGGGTTCTCCTCAAAACCACCTGCCATGTGAATACCAGACTATGACCAGAAAAATAATAAATGCTAAAAAGACAAACATCCTTTACAGATTATGACTCATGACTGCACGCCATTCACAAATGTAGCCTCAAACTTCCTCTCTCCATGCTCCGTGGCATACCATCTGTGATAAAGAAAAATAGTGAATATTAAAAACTTGAAAATTCATAAAGTATATGTTCTTTATGTATTTTTGTAATTTTTTACTTCTTGGAGTGCTGCCCATCTTTTTTGTCATATATATACACTGCTCAAAAAAATAAAGGGAACACAAAAATAACACATCCTAGATCTGAATTAATTAAATATTCTTCTGAAATACTTTGTTCTTTACATAGTTGAATGTGCTGACAACAAAATCACACAAAAATAAAAAAATGGAAATCAAAATTTTCAACCCATGGAGATCTGGATTTGGAGTCACCCTCAAAATTAAAGTGGAAAAACACACTACAGGCTGATCCAACTTTGATGTAATGTCCTTAAAACAAGTCAAAATGAGGCTCAGTAGTGTGGGTGGCCTCCACGTGCCTGTATGACCTCCCTACAACGCCTGTGCATGCTCCTGTGATGAGGTGGCGGACAGTCTCCTGAGGGATCTCCTCCCAGACCTGGACTAAAGCATCTGCCAACTACTGGACAGTCTGTGGTGCAACGAGACGTTGGTGGATAGAGCGAGACATGATGTCCCAGATGTGCTCAATTGGATTCAGGTCTGGGGAACGGGCAGGCCAGTCCATAGCATCAATGCCTTCGTCTTGCAGGAACTGCTGACACACTCCAGCCACATGAGGTCTAGCATTGTCTTGCATTAGGAGGAACCCAGGGCCAACCGCACCAGCATATGGTCTCACAAGGGGTCTGAGGATCTCATCTCGGTACCTAATGGCAGTCAGGCTACCTCTGGCGAGCACATGGAGGGCTGTGCGGCCCTCCAAAGAAATGCCACCCCACACCATTACTGACCCAATGCCAAACCGGTCATGCTGGAGGATGTTGCAGGCAGCAGAACGTTCTCCACGGCGTCTCAAGACTCTGTCACGTCTGTCACATGTGCTCAGTGTGAACCTGCTTTCATCTGTGAAGAGCACAGGGCGCCAGTGGCGAATTTGCCAATATTGGTGTTCTCTGGCAAATGCCAAACGTCCTGCACGGTGTTGGGCTGTAAGCACAACCCCCACCTGTGGACGTCGGGCCCTTATATCACCCTCATGGAGTTTGTTTCTGACCGTTTGAGCAGACACATGCACATTTGTGGCCTGCTGGAGGTCATTTTGCAGGGCTCTGGCAGTGCTCCTCCTGTTCCTCCTTGCACAAAGGCGGAGGTAGTGGTCCTGCTGCTGGGTTGTTGCCCTCCTACAGCCTCCTCCACGTCTCCTGATGTACTGGCCTGTCTCCTGGTAGCGCCTCCATGCTCTGGACACTACGCTGACAGACACAGCAAACCTTCTTGCCACAGCTCGCATTGATGTGCCATCCTGGATAAGCTGCACTACCTGAGCCACTTGTGTGGGTTGTAGACTCCGTCTCATGCTACCACTAAAGTGAAAGCACCGCCAGCATTCAAAAATGACCAAAACATCAGCCAGGAAGCATAGGAACTGATAAGGGATCTGTGGTCACCACCTGCAGAACCACTCCTTTATTGGGGGTGTCTTGCTAATTGCCTATCATTTCCACCTGTTGTCTATCCCATTTGCACAACAGCATGTGAAATTGATTGTCACTCAGTGTTGCTTCCTAAGTGGACAGTTTGATTTCACAGAAGTGTGATTGACTTGGAATTACATTATGTTGTTTAAGTGTTCCCTTTATTTTTTTGAGCAGTGTATATATATATATATATATATATATATATATATAAAAAAAAAATATATATATATATATATATAATCATACTTCTGATATATATGAATGCATAATATGTGGGAAACTACTACTGATGTTTTAGCCATAATATATTTACATATATTATAATATATGATATATTTTAAATATATATAATATATATAAATATATTATGGCTAAAAACATATATATATATATATATATATATATATATATATATATAAATAAATTCAATTTAGCCTCTATTTCTGAAGGGATTCAAACTCCCAACCTTCTACATTACAGCCCAGAATGTTAAACACTACACTATCCAGTTACTACATGTTATTAGTGGCCAACATTTCGGTCCCTCCCGGACCTTGTTCACGGCCTACACATAAACAAAAATGTCATAAAATAAGTCACACAGGACTACAAAAGACACGATTAGTAAAATAACACATTGTGTAAACGTATTAAATACATTCAAACGACTTTGTTAATATAATCAAACGTCACTGATGATAAAGCATCATTGTCAATTAAGCAGAGACAAAAGATTAAACAATTACATAAATAATTACATACAAGACAAAATGCAAAGACCATATAAATATATATACACATAAATACATATGAATGTGTTTAAACATGGCGAGCTATATCTTGTGATAGGAATGAAGAGTCTTTTTCTACATATTTGAAAAAATTATGCAGTTTGATGTCAACATATGGATAGATGCAAACCGAATATTTGAGAGTGACATGTATATAGTATTAAATTGTCATATGTATTATAGATAGTAGCTATAAATACTATTTCCTGTATATCATGGACTAAATCTTCACGTATACTGTCAAGATCAATATCAAGATAGATTGTAACACATATATCAATGTGTTAGATATCTGAAACACTCTCCGTTTGTTTATTTACACACATATATGACTTCTAGTGTAAGATTAGTATGGCCCATAGTGCACAACCAAATAAACCCAAAACAAGACTCAGAACAGCATAGATTATAGAAATACAAAATCTTTTATTGGACATACACTTGTATAAAACATAGAAATCCGTATACATAAGCAGCATTATATCACACAGGATGATCTCCACAGGTCTGTTACATTATAATACATATAGTTTTGCAATAAAAAATCCCAGGCTGTGCAAAATGATAATCAGTCACAGCCCTCAGTCAGTATACATAAAGTGCATAGTGCTTCAGCTAAAACATGACACAGGGAAAATACATGCAATACAGGTAAATACAGACCAAGCAGTCCTGGATCCCAACACATGTTTCGCGGTCGCTTTCTCAAGGGATACTGATGGTGTGTCTAAACTGATCATATATAGTCTGCAAATTGGCTAAATTGGGATCACATGGGCTACAAATAAAGGCTAACAACGAAAACCGGAAGTGTGATGCGTTCCACGCTGGAACGCATCACATCACTTCCGGTTCAGTCAGTGTCCGGACACTCATCTTGTTTCTAATACAAAGCATTAATACTGGGCAGTAGGCACATAGTTATTTTCAAGTGGTCTGTATAGGATCATATTTAATGATTAATATGTGAGGGAAAGCCACGAGGACAGGCCGAGGAGGATCGCTCCACAGGGGACCGCATCCGAAAACCGGATATTCGGTATGCGCTCCACCGTGGAACGCATCACTCTCTGAGCCAGCCGGCGCAGTCCCCTCCCACATATATATGATAGGAAGCAACCAGGACAAGCTAAGGAGGATCGCTCCACAGGGGACCGCATCCGAAAACCGGACATCCGGTATGCGTTCCACCGTGGAACGCATCGCTCTCTGAGCCAGCCGGCGCAGTCCCCTCCCACATCCAGGCCCAAGACAACAGTGGATCACAGGAGCACGATGAATGCCCAGTGCGTTCCACTCTGGAACGCAAGCGGTGCTCTGCCTTCAGATTTGAACATAAGTTCCTCTTATACTCATAGATGTATATATCTTGTGGCAGGGGCCCACCTATATAGATATTTCATTCATATAATATAAATAACATTAGGTGCATGAATCACACAATAATATATAATAAAACAGGTGTAGATACCAAGACCATATACACAGTATGGATTTAGACATTTAATGTACATCTATGACTTATTATATTGGTGAGACTTGGGGAGTGCAAAGAAGAAAGAAGTGATAAGTGCAGAAAAATAATAATAAAAATAATAAAAAGTGAAAAAATAATAATAAAAGTGATAAAAGTGAAAAGTGAATATATCTTATCCAGACATATTTAATAATTCAAATCATAACCCTTATTGATGATGTACTCTGTACACACATGTACCTACTCAAACATAATACAATCGTGAAGGTGTCTATTAGGTCCAGGTAGGACCCTTGCACTTTCCATTATTTTTTCTCTGTAATTTGCAGAAACACTGTGTATTCTCCATTTGTGCATCCTCCTTGCTGATGCTTCCCATTGTATACAATTCGTCAGCGGACACTGTTATTCAATATATATACATATAGCCTATTTAATGCAGCCATCAAAAGAGTTGCGACCCAAAATAACCTAATAATGCAAAAAAAAACGTTATTAAAAAATAAAAACACAAAACTGTGTATTAAAAAGGTCAAAGAGATACACACCACTTAGACCTACAGAGGAATTCATTCACATAGGGCAAGATCAACAGATATTGTTAGACTACCCCAAAAATGGCGAGAAGCTTAAAGCCTCATTCAGGCCCGATGGTATCACCGTATTTAGCTCAAAGATCCATTTAACCTCCTTCTGAGCGAGGACCTTTTTCCAATTACCTCCCCTCCCACCTACCAGGACCCTGTCTATCCCCCTTACCTTAAGGAGAGAGGCGTCACAATTATGATAGATCTTGAAGTGCCGAGGGACCGTTTTTAGATTCTGTGGGTCATCTTCGTCCTTCGCTCCCAAGATTCCAAGTACATGTTCTCGTGTTCGTCGTCTGAGTGTTCTCGATGTCATCCCTACATAGGATAAATTGCAGGGACAGGTAGCGACATAGATCACCCCCACTGTTGTACACAAAATTGTGTGGGTGATCACATAGTTCTTCCGCCCAGTACAATCTGTAAAGGTGTTTGTTCGTATGATATTGAGGCATACAACGCATTTTCCACAAGGACGACATCCCCATTTTGGACCCTTGAACCCAAATAGATTCCCTGTGGTCTTGCCTTCATAATGACTATGGACTAGCATATCCTTTATGTTCTTTTCACGTCTAAAGGTAAGAGAGGGATGATGTGGTAAATAAAAGGTCCTCTCTCAGAAGGAGGTTAAAGAGGACCTTTCACCCGAAGAAAGTATGTAAACTGACCATACAGGGGGCGGAGCTTGCGCCGGTCTGAGATGGCCGCTTGATTCCGAGCTCCGTCTTACTGACAATAATCAGCACAAGCAATCTTTTGCCTTCCACCCGAAAATGGTGAAAATAGGGAACCCCAAGGCAGGGGAACACTCCAGCTCTAATAAGAACCATGCCCAAGGAGGTGACATGGACAGATTTATTAAAAAGGCGGCTGCAGCTTTTGTCGCAAGAGACCCCAAGATGGCGCCGACTCAGCAACAGAAAGCAGGCCAGCATGATAAATCGGATGAGGAGAGCGAAACCGAAGAACTACAAGGTAGAGGGGCTCTTCCGATTACTAGAAACTACCTGAAGAATACTTTAAACAAAGCGCTGGAGCCCTTACTCAGCGAATTCGCAGCGATGCGACAAGATATGAGGCAAGTGGGCGAGCGGGTCGAAACGCTAGAGAATAACCAGGCCCAGATGCTGGATCACCAGAGGGCCACAGCAAGTTCATTCCGAAGATGCAGTACCTACCTGAATGAGATGCAGAACGCCTTGGAGGATCAGGAGAATAGGGGACGCCGGAACAACCTGCGGATAAGAGGGATCCCTGAAACCGTCCTCCCTTCTGATGTTCCTGCGGCTGTAGTTTCCCTTTGTACCTCCCTCCTTGGCCCTGAATTCACCTCAGAGATTACAATTGAGAGGGCACATAGGGCATTGCGGCCTAAACCGAAAGTGGATGAACCCCCAAGGGACATTATCTGTAAGTTTTTGAACTTCCAGGTTAAGTCTGCTGTCCAAGAAGCAGCCAGAAATAAATCCGACATTTTATTTGAAGGTGCGCTAATTTCGGTTTATCAAGATCTGGCCCCATCCACCTTGAAAAAGCGAAAACACCTTAAAGAGGACCTTTCACCGATTCTTACCCTATGAACTAACTATACAGATATGTAGAGAGGCGCCCGGGGATCTCACTGCACTTACTATTATCCCCGGGTGCCGCTCCGTTCTGCCGCTATGCCCTCCGGTATCTCCGCTCACTAAGTTATAGTAGGCGAAGATACCAGTCCCTAAGTTATGGTAGGCGGAGTCTGCCCTAGCGCTGGCCAATCGCAGCGCAGTGCTCACAGCCTGGGAGGTTATTTTCTCCCAGGCTGTGAGATCTGCAATGCGATTGGCCAGCGCTAGGGCAGACTCCACCTACCATAACTTAGGGAACGGAGATAACGGAGGGCATAGCGGCAGACCGGAGCGGCGCCCGGGGATAATAGTAAGTGCAGTGAGATCCCCGGGCGCCGCTCCACATGTATGTATACTTAGTTCATAGGGTAAGATTCGGTGAAAGGTCCTCTTTAAGCCTCTAACGGAGTGGCTGAGGGCCAACAGAATCTTATACAAGTGGAACTTTCCGTTTGGCCTTTCCTTTTCCCAAGGAGGCAGGCGTTTCAACATTGCCTCACATGCTGACCTAGAAGCCGTTTATGATCATCTTCAAGTCCCACCAATGCAAATAGAAAATTGGGATCAATTCCAAGACCTCTGCGCCTTACCAGAAGTCCCGGAGGTGGCAGCCTTCTCCCTTCAACATACTCCTAAGGCTCAGAAAACAGGGAAGAGAAGCCGTCAACTGACACCTAAGAGACTGGCTCAAGTTTGACTCTCCTGCTCTCCTAGCTACAACCATGAACAGGGGTGATATTCTTTTGCAGGACCTTAGTGGATCTATCCAGAGCTTTAGCCTTTTTCTACATAGTTTTATCCATTTCTGCTAGTAGATCCACTATATAGCCTCTTATTAGTCATGTATAAGATAGCTATTGTTAGACATTGTTCACATAACACATGTCTATCTGTTATTTACCCCTGCCCATCATCAATACTTATTAGGCCTTCTCCAATACTTATAACCCAAGGCTCCTTTACTATAGCTAAACAAGGCCTTTATTTCTTTCTTTCTTTCTTTTACCCACCAGGGTTCCTATCAGTTATTATTGTTTAAAATAACAATCCGTTACTGGGTTGCACCCATATGTGCTGAATGTCATGTAAACTGGTCTTTGACCAAATATCCCCCATGCTTTACATTAGTGGTTTTCACTCCACTTCATGTTATTTTTTGTATTTTTCTTTTGTTCTCATTGTTTCCCCTGTCCTGTTACTTTATTTTAGGTACCCGACACAGACTTCTTTGATCAATCAGCGGTACATGCAGGTTGGCGGTTTCCCAGCTTCTCCTCCAGATGGGGTAGGACCTCTTCAGATCGTGAGTGTCCTCTCTTGGAGGTTCAGCACACATGATACCCTAATGTTCACAATAATATCCAATTATGGCTGACATCCATATAGCTTCTTATAATGTGAAGGGGTTCAACTCACCCTCTAAGAGAAGCCAGATCTTCTCCATCCTGCGTAAGGAGGGAGCAGATGTGCTGTTCCTCCAAGAGACACACTTCAGATTTAACCACTACCCCAACATGGAATTTTCTCACTACCCCATTTGGTTTCATAGCGGGGGGGCTACTGCCTCATCTGGAGGAGTCAGTATTGGTTTTAAGAGGAAAATACCTTTCAAACCAACCAATCACCTCCTAGACCCAGAGGGCAGATTTGTCATGGTGAAAGGTTACATAGGTTCCCAAATGTATTCTTTCGTCAACTTATATGCCCCTAATAGTAACCAGGCTAAATGGCTCTCTTCCATTGCTCAAACAATCTCCTCTTTTAGGGAAGGTATAGTCTTAGTGGGAGGAGACCTTAACACAGCCCTTGACCCGCAGTTAGACTCTTCCTCACATAAAACCCCCCACTCTAGGCGCTCCCTAAAGTTCATTAAGAACATATTCTGGGATCTTCACTTGATAGATGTTTGGCGTACCCTATATCCTAACACATTGGACTACACATTTTACTCGCATGTCCACGGTTCATATCACCGTATAGATTACATTTTTGTATCTAAAGAGCACCTACAACTATGCCAAAAAGCCACCATAGGGTCTATACACTTATCTGACCACGCTCCTATATATCTAATGATAACTTCCCCTATTCAAAAACCCAAAAGCTTCAGCTGGAGACTAAATGAATACGTCCTTGGTAACGCTGAATCGGTTAAAAAAGTAACCACGTTATTGGATGAATACTTTAAATTTAACTCCCTTCCAGAATTATCTCCACAAGTCACTTGGGATGCTCATAAACCCTTTATTAGAGGCAAATTTATTAGCATTGGCTCCCACTTAAAGAAATTGCGGGAAGGCAAAATAAACAGCCTCCTCTCCACAATAAGAAAGCTTGAAGCAGGCCATAAAAAAACAGGTCTGAGAACCAACTTCAAGAATTGTCCAAAGCCAGAGCAGAACTGAAGGCCTTATTACAGAGTAAATCCGCAAAGTACTACCTTAACTCCCAATTCAAGTTCTATGCACACGGCGACAAAGCCACCAAATTTCTAATAAGTAGGATCAAGGCCAGGAGGGCAGACAATTATATACACCAACTCTCCTCACCAAAAGGCGAGTCAATCTTTGCCTCATCAAAAATAGCGGCCCAATTTAGAGACTTTTATGAGGCTCTTTATAATATCCCTTCCTCATTTTCCCCGTCTGCTCACTCTTCATTAATTGACACCTTCTTGAAGCCCCTATCATGCCCATCTCTATCTGTCGAACAGAAACATTCCCTAGAGACCCCATTCTCCATCAAGGAGCTATCCATAGCTTTGGCCCAAATGCCCCAGGGTAAAAGCCCAGGACCAGACGGTCTCCCTGCATCCTATTACAGGACTTTTAAGACACAACTCCACCCCATCTACTCAAAGTCTGCAATCATACCTTGCAAAATATCCCCCTTTCTAGGGACATGACGACTGCACATATCGCCTTGATTCCTAAAGAGGGGAAGGACCCCAAAGTGTGTGCTAATTATAGGCCTATATCTTTACTCAACATTGACCTTAAGCTTCTAGCGAAACTTTTGGCTAACCGCTTGGCGGTCCTTCTCCCTCTTTTGGTACATGTGGACCAGGTGGGCTTTGTTCGTGGTAGGGAAGGTAGGGACAATACGGCCAGAGTTATTAATATACTTGGCCATGCCAAATGCACTTCTTCCCCGCTATTACTCCTCAGTACTGATGCAGAAAAAGCGTTTGATCGCATAAACTGGAACTATTTAAACCGCGTTCTAGATCTGTTCGGCCTGCCTGGTCCATATATCAAGGCGGTATTTGCCATGTACGAGCAGGCCACAGCTCAGGTCATGGTCAATGGTGATCTTTCTACTCCCTTTCGAATACACAATGGTACACGCCAGGGATGCCCATTATCCCCCCTCCTATTCATCCTAGCTATGGAACCTCTCTTAATAAAACTTCGAACAGACACTAGGATTGAGGGAACGTTTCTGGGAGGTAGAAGCCATAAACTAGCCGCCTTTGCAGACGACGTCATGATTATGACCTCCAACCCTAAGGTTTCCCTTCCTTTAATCCAGGAGCATCTAAGGAAATACAGCGAAGTCTCAGATTTCAAGATCAATGAAAGCAAATCCATCATTATTAGTACGGGTCTATCTCCTCAACTTAAACGCTGCTTGATGGTAGACTCCCCATTCAACTGGTCATCCCCCACTGTAACTTATTTAGGTGTAAAGATCAGTCCAAACATCTCCGATCTCTTCTCACTCAACTTTACCCCCATGAAGTCCATCCTATTTGATGCATTAGATAAACTCAACAAATCAGCCCCGACACTTTCTTGGTTTGGCAGGAAAAATCTTCTCTCTTCCCTTGTCATCCCCCGCCTTACTTATCTTCAGCAAGTCCTACCAATTCCTATCCCAAAATCTTATTATACCGCCCTCAGACAAAAATTCAGTGCATTCATATGGAACGGCAGAAGAGCAAGACTCTCCTACTCCTTCCTATCTCGATCCAGAGCTACAGGTGGAATTGGCTTGCCAGATCCCGAACTATATGGGAGAGCCATATCAATGACTAGAGTCATCGATTGGTTGAGAAACTCAAAAAACAAATCTTGGGTCGCCCTTGAACAAAACATCATTGGCATGCCAACCAGAGCTATATGCTTAGGCTCTGACCTTCCTCCCTCCACTAGCCTTCAGTTATATCCAATAATTAAAGCCACCATTGAAACATGGAAATGGTGGAACCAGTCACATTGCTCAGTCCCCTTTCCTTCCCCTCTGACCACGATTAGTGATATTTTAGGTTCATCCTCTTCTGGACCTCGCAACACCTTCTCCAATTCAATCAGATCTTCAACAGTCCCTATATTATATATTTTAGAGCCTCAAGGCTTAATGCCCACGTCCGACACCATCAAATCACTACTTAAACCTCAACCCTGTGATCTTACACTTATTCCGCTTATTAAAACCTTCATTCGAAAAAATAACTCAAAAGGTGAGCTCCAACGACCTCTTACATAGTTTGAAGCGTTAATTATAAACTCGAACCCGCCAAAAAAACCTATCTCTCTTATCTACAATAAACTGAGATCCCCCCCCCCTAACTTCCAAACCGGCTTTTATCCTTAATTGGGAGAAGGAGACGGGTCTAGAGATTCCGTTTCAAACCCTGCCTTTATTATTTGAAACCCCTCATAAATTATCTAGATGCGTAAGAGCCCAAGAAAACGGTTACAAGATATTATCGCAATGGTATATTACGCCTATTAAATCAGCTCACTTTACCAGACCCTCCTCTAATATATGCTGGAGATGTCAAGAAGAACCAGGCACCTTCCTTCACATATGGTGGTCATGCACCCTCATTAACAATTGGTGGAAAGAGATCTTCAAATTATGTAACCAGATTTGCTCTTCAAATGTGGCCATCTCTCCATATGCTTACTCTTTTTGACAAAGAGACCTCCTTAGTTCCCTCCTACCTTTTTAAGCAACTCTTGTTAGCAGCTCGCTTATTAATTCCTAAATACTGGCTACAAACAATTGTTCCCACAATAGAACAGTGGAGGCTTAAGGTCGATCAAATGCATCGATTTGAAGAGCTAGCCTCATGGGAATCAAGAACGCACTTGATATTTATGAAAAAATGGTCACCTTGGACACAATACAGGTTCCCTTCTGCCGCCATAAATTCATCATAAACCTAAGAATATAAACTCTATAGGTCATACTAAACTACCCCTGCAACCTCCAGTCCTACCACTTCAAAAGTTTCTGGTCATGGGATTATTATCTATATATACTATCTATATATATTATAACCCACCCTTCCATAAAAGATGGTAGTGTCCATCCACATGGAACTATGATCCTTTTTCTGCCATATGCTGATTGTGATAAACAGTATAATTAGGCTGTGTTTCCTACATTCTGAACTGTAACAGCTATATGTCTGTGCTCGCACTGTCTATACCATAAATGCTATGTATGTGCTCGGTACCATATTACACCACTGTTGGTGTTGTTCATATTGTATTTTCTTAATTTAAAAATAAAGCTTTTTAAAACAAAACAAAAAATAAATAAAAAAATAAATAAATAAACTGACCATACAGACGTGTAGAGCGGCGCCCAGGGATCCCCCTGTACTTACTGTTATCCCCGGGCGCCGCTCCGTTCTCCGATTATAGCCTCCGGTATGTTCGTAGTTAGGCTCCACCCAGTTGAGCCTGCCGCGGTCTCCTTCTCCTATTCTGTAGCGCTGGCCAATCGCAGCGCTCAGCTCATAGCCTGGCTATGAGCTGAGCGCTGCGATTGGCCAGCGCTACAGAATAGGAGAAGGAGACCGCGGCAGGCTCAACTGGGTGGAGCCTAACTACGTACATCCAACCGGCCTCACAACCGCAGACCACGTGGAATCACACCAGCCCAGGACCTCCACATTCAGCATGTTCACCTCCATGATCGTCTGAGACCAGCCACCCAGACAGCTGCAGCAAGAATCGGTTTGCAAACCAAAGAATTTCTGCGCAAACTGTCAGAAACCATCTCAGGGAAGCTCATCTGCATGCTCGCCATCCTCATTGGGGTCTGGACCTGACCGAAGTTTGTCGTCGTAACCTACTTGAGTGGGTAAATGCTCACATTCAATGGCATCTGGCATGTTTGAGAGGAGTTCTGTTCACGTATGAGTCCCGGTTTTCACTGTTCAGGGCATATGGCAGACAGAGTGTGTGGTGTCGCATGGGTGAGCGGCCCATGGTGGAGTTATGGTATGGACAGGCGTATGTTATGGACAACAAACACAGGCACATTTTATTGATGGCATTTTGAATGCACAGAGATACCGTGACGAGATCCTGAGGCCTATTGTTGTGCCATTCATCCACAACCATCACCTCATGTTGCAGCATGATAATGCACGGCCCCATATTGCAAGGATCTGTACACAATTCCTGAAAGCTGAAAACATCCCAGTTCTTGCTTGGCCAGTATTTACTGGACATGTCACCCATTGAGCATGTTTGGGATGCTCTGGATCGGCGTATATGACAGCATGTTCCAGTTCCTGTCAATATTCTGCAACTTCGTACAGCTACAGTATTGAAGAGGAGTGGACCAACATTCCACAGGCCACAATCAACAACCTGATCAACTCTATGCGACAGAGATGTGTTGCACTGCATGAGGCAAATAGTGGCCACACCAGAAACTGACTGGTTTTCTGACCCCCCTCCCCCTCAGTAAGGCACATTTCAGAGTGGACTTTTATTGTAGGAAGTCTAGTGCCCCCCTGTGCAATATTCATGCTGTCTAATCAGCACCTTGATATGCCACACCAGTCAGGTGGAAAGGATTATCTCGGCAAATGAGAAGTGCTCACTAACACAGATAGAGATGGCCTTGCAGTTCACCCGGCGGTCGTTTCACGGCGAACTTTTCTCGTTTGCGATTCACCGAACCTGCGAACATATGGCAATATTAGCACAAGCCATATTTTTTTGCATAGCGCAGAACTTTGACCCATGACACATCCAACAGTTGGGACAGGACAGCCAATTGAGAAGTTTCAGCACATGGACACACCCCCTACCCTATAAATAAACCCGATCTGGCAGCCATTTTACACTCTGTTTTTTGCCAGTGTAGGGAGAGGTTGCTGTGTGGAGCAGGGACAGGCTGTTAGGGACACCAAACGCCAGATAATAGGGCCACAAAAGTCCATTTAAGGACAGGTATAGGTGTGCTATCGATAGGTGTGATACACAGAGGGGTGAGATATACTTATAATATACTTTCTAACATAGAAATTATATTATAGTGTATTTGTATTGTACAGCAGTTCTGTGCGGTTCTGATGCGATGCCGCAGCTAGATAGAGGGACAAACGCTATTGGAGAAACTAATTGCAACTGAAGTGATATACCTGTTGCCCCCCCAAAAAACTGGTTGAGGGCTGCAATATACCTTCTTCCACATAATCCTGATTAAGGGGTGCTATATACCTGTTTCTGCCAAATACAGATTGATGGGTGCTATATACTTTTTTCCACCAAATACTGATTGAGGGCTGCAATACACCTACTTCCACAAAATACTAATTGAGGGGTGTCATATACCTGTTTCTGCCAAATACTAATTGCGGGGTGCCATATACCTGTTTCCGCCAAGTACTGATTGATGGGTGCTATACACCTGTTTCCGCTAAATACTCATTGAGGGGTGCCATATACCTTCTTTCACTAAATACTAAATAAGGGGTACTATTGCTATATACCTTCTTCCACCAAATACTGATTGAGGGGTGCAATACACCTTTTTTCGCCAAATACTGATTGAGGGGTGCCATATACCTTCTTCCACTAAATACTGATTGAAGGGTGCTATTGCTATATACCTTCTTACAACAAATAATGATTGAGGGGTGCAATACACCTGCTTCCACAAAATAATGATTGATGGGTTCCATATACCTGTTTCCGCCAAATATTGATTGATGGCTGCAATATACCTTCTTCCACAAATACTGCTCTTCTGTACCGATTTAGGCAGAGGGTCATTTAGAAAATGAAAGGCAGAGGAAGAGGCAGATCGTTCCTCAGGGATGGTACTGGTCAGGCAGGTGCACCAGGCAGGAGCCTAAGTGGGAAGTTGGAGAAGGCACGTGCGATAACTTCAAAGGGCGCACCAGAGTTGGTTGAGTCGCTAAATCAGCCTTCCGCTTCGGCACCCTTCTTATCCTCTGTATTTGCACCCTCCTCACTTTCTGCTGTGTGGCCCCCCAAAGACACCACCACCACAGCCCCTCCACTCGAGTCAGAGGAATTAATTTCCCATCCATTCCCAGACCTTACAGATGCGCAGCCATTCTTGCCAATCGGATGAGGAAGAGGAGGTAGCAACGACCGCAATTCAGCGGTCTGACGACAGTACCCAGATCGGCCCAAGGAGGGTGGTAGTGCTAAAGGTGACAATGATGACATGTCGATGGACGTCACGTAGGTGCCCACAAGAGAGCAAGAGGAAGGGATTTCAGAGGGAGAGACGGAGCAGCAGATAGGAAGGAGAAGGAGAATAAGCAGGCAGATCTCGCAGTGCACAGGAGGCAAAAAGCAGACTGCAAATGTATCTGGAGCGAGCCATCCACCATGCACGGTCACATATTGCGCTCCCAGGATGCCGGCACATGGCTACGCAGTGTGGGCTTTTTTTAAAGTGTCAGCTGCTGATAATAGTGTTGCCATCTGCAGCCTAGTCTGTCCACGCATAAGTTGCGGTAAGCCCAAAACTCACCTAGGGAGGACCGCCTTAAAAAGGCACCTGGCCTCCCATTACCGAGCTCAGTGGGAGCAACGCCATCAGAACCCACAAAGCCACATTCCCAGCGCTCCACATCCTGCCTCTTCTCCTTCTCCTCTCTCCTCCCATTTATCCTCCACTCCACCTTCCATAGTGCCATTGTCTCGTTCATCTGGCACAAGGCAGGCTTTCGTGGCCCAAATGTTCGAGCGTAAAAAAATTATGACGCTGGATAATTCTCTTGCCCAACCGCTGACCGCTGGCTTGTCGGAACTGCTAGCCAGTCAACTACTGCCATATAAATTGGTGTATTTGGAGGCCTTTAGAAAATTTGTGGCCATTGGCACACCACAATGGAAGTTCCCCGGAAGGAAATATTTCTCCCAGAAGGGCATCCATGAACTATATGGCCACGTTCAGCGGCAAGTTAATATATCTCTGCACACAGTGTCGGTGCCAAGATGCATCAGACCAGAGACACGTGGTCTAGCAAACACGGGCAGGGAAGGTACATAGCTTTTACTGCCCACTGGGTGAACCTTCTAACGGCCGTCAAGCATGTAACCCGTGGCACCTGTGTAGATTTGGTGTTACCGCCACGGATTGCATGCAGGCCGGCCTCTTCTTCTCCTCTTCCTACTCTATCCTCCGTCTCCTCCTTGGCTGACTCCTCCTTTTCCACTGCTACAGCCTCTTCCGCTGCACCCCCCAATCTCCCCAGAATCTACTCGACGTGCCAGGTAAGACGTTGCTATGCTGTGCTGCGGCTGTTGTGCCTGGAAGCCAATAGCCACACCGTTTCTGCATTCCTTTCAGCTCTGCGGTCACAGGCCAATCAGTGGCTAACCCCGCTCAATTTGACAGTTGGTAAAGTGGTGTGCGACAACGGTGCCAATCTGCTGAGTGCACTGAAACAGGGCAAAATGACACATGTGCCATGCATGGCACACGCCCTGAACTTAGTCATGCAGCTATTCGTTGCCAAACACCCCGGGGTCCAGGACATCTAGTGACAGGCCATAAAAATTTCTGGCCATTTTAGGAGATCTTACACAGCCATGGCTCGCCTTGCCGACGTTCAGCGCCAACACCACTTGCCCATCAGACGTTTGATTTGTGACAGCCCGACGCACTGGAACTCCACATTGTATATGCTTGATAGGCTGCTCCAGCAGAAATGTGCCGTTAACGACTACCTGTACAAACTCTGGACAGGTTCTTGGGAGCTTGGTTTCTTTTCACTGCGCCAGTGGCTGCTCATAAGCGACGCATGCAGAATTCTGCAACCATTTGATGAGATCACCAAACTGGTCAGTCGTAGCCAGGGCAACATCAGTGACATTGTACGTTACACCTTCTTTCTGAAGCATGTATTGCATCCTGTCATTGATCAAGCCGTCGAGGAGCAGGAGCTGGAAGATGAGGAAGTCGCAATGCTTAATGAGTTCCCAGGGGGGGCTAATCCATCTGAGACAAGTCAGCAGGAGTCTGAAGAGGAGTGAGAGGAGGATGGTGGATGGGGGGAGGAGGAGCAAGAAGAGCAGGATTTAAACTTTTTGGGGATCCTTGGTGTTGTCCGTGGCTGGGGGCAGGAGACCAAGGACAACATTCTCCTGGGCGATGAGCAGGAACCAGGGCGCTCCACCACTTCCAATTTTGTGCAAATGGGGGCCTTCATGCTCTAGTGTTTGAAGAGGGACCACCGTATAAAAAGCATAAAGTTTAAGTACCTGTACTGGATGTCAACGTACTTAAACCCCGTGTCTGTTCTATGGACTTTTTATTGTGTGAATTAACACCAAGACTGTAATTGAGTCGTTTTTCGTTTGCCTTGTGTGTGAATAGAAACATAGAAACATAGAATGTGTCGGCAGATAAGAACCATTTGGCCCATCTAGTCTGCCCAATATATCTGAATCCTATGAATAGTCCCTGGCCCTATCTTATATGAAGGATAGCCTTATGCCTATCCCATGCATGCTTAAACCCCTTCACTGTATTTGCAGCTACCACTTCTGCAGGAAGGCTATTCCATGCATCCACTACTCTCTCAGTAAAGTAATACTTCCTTATATTACTTTTAAACCTTTGCCCCTCTAATTTAAAACTGTGTCCTCTTGTGGTAGTTTTTCTTCTTTTAAATATGCTCTCCTCCTTTACCGAGTTGATTCCCTTTATGTATTTAAAAGTTTCTATCATATCCCCTCTGTCTCTTCTTTCTTCCAAGCTATACATGTTAAGGTCCTTTAACCTTTCCTGGTAAGTTTTATCCTGCAATCCATGTATTAGTTTAGTAGCTCTTCTCTGAACTCTCTCTAGAGTATCTATATCCTTCTGGAGATATGGCCTCCAGTACTGCGCACAATACTCCAAGTGAGGTCTCACCAGTGTTTTGTACAGCAGCATAAGCACTTCACTCTTTCTACTGCTTATACCTCTCCCTATACATCCAAGCATTCTGCTGGCATTTCGTGCTGCTCTATTACATTGTCTTCCCACCTTTAAGTCTTCTGAAATAATTACTCCTAAATCCCTTTCCTCAGATACTGAGGTCAGGACTGTGTCAAATATTCTATATTCTGCCCTTGGGTTTTTACGCCCCAGGTGCATTATCTTGCACTTATCCACATTAAATTTCAGTTGCCAGAGTTCTGACCATTCTTCTAGTTTTCCTAAATCCTTTTCCATTTGGCGTTTCCCTCCAGGAACATCAACCCTGTTACATATCTTTGTGTCATCAGCAAAAAGACAAACCTTACCATCGAGGCCTTTTGCAATATCACTTATGAAGATATTAAACAAAATTGGTCCCAGTACAGATCCCTGTGGTACCCCACTGGTAACATGACCTTGTTTTGAATGTTCTCCATTGACTACAACCCTCTGTTGTCTGTCACTCAGCCACTGCCTAATCCACTCAACAATATGGGAGTCCATGCTCAATGACTGCAGTTTATTGATAAGTCTTCTATGTGGGACAGTGTCAAAAGCCTTACTAAAATCTAGATATGCGATGTCTACTGCACCTCCACCGTCTATTATTTTAGTCACCCAGTCAAAAAAATCTATAAGATTTGTTTGACATGATCTCCCTGAAGTAAACCCATGTTGTTTTTCATCTTGCAATCCATGGGATTTTAGATGTTCCACAATCCTATCCTTTAATAGGGTTTCCATTAATTTGCCTACTATTGATGTCAGACTCACTGGTCTATAGTTGCTCGATTCCTCCCTACTACCTTTCTTGTGAATGGGCACGACATTTGCCAATTTCCAATCTTCCGGGACGACTCCTGTTACTAATGATTGGTTAAATAAATCTGTTAGCGGTTTTGCCAGCTCACCACTAAGCTCTTTTAATAATTTTGGGTGTATCTCATCAGGCCCCTGTGACTTATTTGTCTTCACCTAGACAGCAAACTTAGAACATCTTCCTCTGTAAAGATACATGCATCAAATGATTTATTAGTCATCCTTTCTAGTGGAGGTCCTTCTCCTTTTTCTTTTGTAAAAACTGAACAGAAGTATTCATTAAGGCAGTCGGCTAGCCCTTTATTCTCTTCTACATACCTTCCGTCCTTTGTTTTTAATTTAGTTATTCCTTGTTTTAATTTCCTTTTTTCATTTATATATCTGAAGAATGTCTTATCCCCTTTTTTCATAGACTGAGCTAGTTTTTCTTCTGCCTGCGCTTTAGAAGTTCTTATAACTTGCTTGGCCTCTCTCTGCCTAATCTTGTAGATTTCCTTATCTTCATTGCTCTGGTTTTTTTTATAATTACAAAATGCTAGCTTTTTTTTTTTAATGATTTGGGCCACTTCTGCTGAGTACCACAGTGGTCTCTTCCTTTTTTTGCTTTTACTGACAAGTCTAATGCAATTTTCTGTTGCCTTCAATAATGCACCTTTTAAGTAGTCCCATTTCTCCTGGACTCCATGTAATCCTTTCCAGTCTGATAAGGACTCATTTATGACTAATTTCATTTTTGAAAAGTCTGTTTTTCTAAAATCTAAAACTTTTGTTTTTGTGTGGTGGGACTCTTTCACAGTACTTATATTAAACCACACTGACTGGTGATCAGTAGATCCCAAGGTTTCTCCTACAATGACATCATATACCGAATCCCCATTTGTGAATACCAAATCCAAAATGGCCTCCCTCCGGGTTGGCTCCTCAACCACTTGTTGTAGAGATAACCCCAGTAGGGAATTTAGAATATCTGTACTCCTGGTAGAACTTGCTATTTTGGTTTTCCAGTTTATATCTGGAAGATTGAAATCTCCCATAATGATAACTTCTCCTTTCATTGTCATTTTAGCTATTTCTTCAACTAGTAGATCATCTAGTTCTTTAACTTGACCAGGTGGTCTATATATCACACCTACACGAGTTACTGCATGGTTAGCAAACTGCAACGTAACCCAAACTGACTCTATGTTGGCCTCACCAACTTGTATTAGGTTAGATTTAATGCTATCTTTCACATACAGGGCCACTCCTCCTCCTTTCTTGCCTTCTCTGTCTCTTCTGTATAAAGAGTACCCTGGTATGGTTATGTCCCAGTCATTTCTTTCATTAAACCATGTCTCCGTAACAGCCACTAAATCTACATTCTCAGATGCTATTATTGACCCAAGTTCATTGATTTTTTTACCTAAACTGCGAGCATTTGTAGACAGGACTCTGAGCTTATCATTTCTTAACCTCTGTGCTTCTGACCTGTTCTGGCATTGTTTCGGGGGGCAATTGGACTCTTTTATTTTCACTCTTTTGCCCCCCCTTCCTAGTTTAAATACTCTTTCGCAAATTCTTGGAGCTGTTCACTAAGTACATTTGTTCCTTTGAGAGAAAGATGCAAACCATCTTTTTTGTACAGTTCCTTTCTATTCCAAGTAGAGCTATCATGAGAAACAAAGCCAAATCCTTGCTCTTGACACCATTTAAAACTGACACTGACATTTTGATTTACGAACTTGTTTTGCCTCTGTACTTCTTCCGCTTACCCTGCCTACCAGAGCAAATCCTCACTATATATATATATATATATATATATACATAAAATCCTATGCAAATTAAGTGGGGGATGTACGAAATTAGCCTGTTACATCATAAATCTCACTGTATATATACTCATGGCAAGGTAGAGATGTATGATGTAACCTGCTGATTTGCTACATGTCACACCAGGTACTAAGTAATAATTTGTAAAGAGATTAAATACTTATCTGCATAACTGTATATATACATTACAGAGTATTGGCGGGAGATACAAAAGTAATGTACGTATTGTACCTGCTCATGTTCGGTCTCGGATCTCTCTGATCCGCACCGGATTCCTCTGTTTTAAATTGGACCATTTTTTTATAAGGGCCATTCTGTGGTGCTTAACTTTGAACTTCCCCAACAGCTCGTTGCCTAGTTCACAGACTATCCTCTGTTTTTCAGCATGGGCCAGGGTCAGATGATATCCCCCGCCCCAACATGCGCTGCAAGCTAGAGATGCAAGTATATAATCCCAATTTTTTTTAAATACTAGTATTGAAAATAATGTCCTCAACAAAACAGCAAAAAGTATTTAAGTCTTTGAAGCGGAAATATTAGATTTACTGTTACGGTTAGAAGATTGGACTGTATTGTGATTGTATGTGTGTGGAATCTGAGTTAGAAGTCAGATATTGTCCAGCTGAGCAGAGATGAAACTGTCTAGTGAAGTGACGGTACAGTATGGGGTGTAAAGCTGGTTCGCCTCCCCGTGGTGCACCCTGGGTAACTCTAAATGAACCAACAAATACTGGTGGTCTGACAAATAAAGCTTCTCCTGAGTCCTGACTAACAGGACTCAAACTATAATCTATAGACTCTGTGTGTATGTGTGTGTGGTATACAGTGTGTGGCAGGAAAATGGATGTGCAATGTGCATGTGAGAGATATTTCTCTGCTGTCCATACATACATGCTACAGACATACACTCACCTAAAGAATTATTAGGAACACCTTTTCTATTTCTCATTAATGCAATTATCTAGTCAACCAATCACATGGCAGTTGCTTCAATGCATTTAGGGGTGTGGTCCTGGTCAAGACAATCTCCTGAACTCCAAACTGAATGTCAGAATGGGAAAGAAAGGTGATTTAAGCAATTTTGGTGCCAGACGGGCCGGTCTGAGTATTTCACAATCTGCTCAGTTACTGGGATTTTCACGCACAACCATTTCTAGGGTTTACAAAGAATGGTGTGAAAAAGGAAAAACATCCAGTATGCGGCAGTCCTGTGGGCAAAAATGCCTTGTGGATGCTAGAGGTCAGAGGAGAATGGGCCGACTGATTCAAGCTGATAGAAGAGCAATGTTGACTGAAATAACCACTCATTACAACCGAGGTATGCAGCAAAGCATTTGTGAAGCCACAACACGCACAACCTTGAGGCGGATGGGCTACAACAGCAGAAGACCCCACCAGGTACCACTCATCTCCACTACAAATAGGAAAAAGAGGCTAAAATTTGCACGAGCTCACTAAAATTGGACTGTTGAAGACTGGAAAAATGTTGCCTGGTCTGATGAGTCTCGATTTCTGTTGAGACATTCAAATGGTAGAGTCCGAATTTGACGTAAACAGAATAAGAACATGTATCCATCCTCTGATGGCTACTTCCAGCAGGATAATGCACCATGTCACAAAGCTCGAATCACTTCAAATTGGTTTCTTGAACATGACAATGAGTTCACTGTACTAAAATGGCCCCCACAGTCACCAGATCTCAACCCAATAGAGCATCTTTGGGATGTGGTGGAACGGGAGCTTCGTGCCCTGGATGTGCATCCCTCAAATCTCCATCAACTGCAAGATGCTATCCTATCAATATGGGCCAACATTTCTAAAGAATGCTATCAGCACCTTGTTGAATCAATGCCACGTAGAATTAAGGCAGTTCTGAAGGCAAAAGGAGGTCCAACACCGTATTAGTATGGTGTTCCTAATAATTCTTTAGGTGAGTGTAGTGCTGTGATGTTACAACATTATTTAGTGCACCAATCGGGTCGGTGGAAACCATTTGCTGTAGTAGGCCACGCATATTTTTTGCTTCTGCATACGCGGAAATTACATTGCCGATATTTGAATGAATAATGAATGGAGATCGCAAATTCGCATAATACATCTGGTATGTCACTGTCCATGTTGTGGGATGATTTGTGCACTACTAGTAAGTATTTGGTGGCTGAAAATATGGTTCGCCTGCCATT